>NW_007246165.1:159050-322030 GCF_000164805.1 Carlito syrichta
TTTCACAATAGCAAAGAACCTGGAAAACAACCATGCTGCCCATCAAAAGAGGACTGGATTTAAAAAAATGTGGTACATAGACATGATGGAATAATACGCAGCCATAAAAAAGAACAAAATCATGAATTTTGCAGCAACCTGGATGGAACTAGAGTCTATAATACTGAGTGACCTCTCACAGAAACAAAGATCTGAGTATCACATGTTCTCACTCATATAATGGACCTTGAACATCCAATGTAATACTATAAGAAAATGACTGACGATAGTGGGAAACTATGGGGTGGATGGGATTAACAGTAGCAAATATCTGTCTGGGGAAGGGGAAACACCTCTTATCAACAGGGTGCCTGAATGAAATGTAATTGTACACCTAACCCTTAACTGTACCCCACAAAACCATAATAAAAAATATTGATTATGAAAAAAAAGAACTAGTTGATTTTACATTCTTATGCTAACTAGATCAAAGAATAAGATAGTAATAAAGTCACATGCTATATAAGTTTTTATATCAAGAAAATATAAGAATGCTAAGAACAGGTGGGAAGAAACAGAAGAAATGTGACTAAAACCATGGTTTCCAATAGTGGCCAAACCTTCCTCCCACTGACTTCCTATGACTGAGGTATAGATTTCTGAAATCTTTGCAGGGAGTTGCGGACATGACAAGAGGATCATAAATCAGCAGAGACCTCAGCTCAGGGCATCATAGGAATAAAAATAAGACACAAGACAAGGAGCACAGACCTGAGCAGAGGGTACTATTCAAAGGCTTGCTTCAATGAGCAAGACCTGAGAGGGATCTATAAACAGTGCTCTTTCTTATGCTGCCATGTTAGTACATTAGTATTAAAACAGTATTCAAATAGGATTCTTCCTGTCTCATTTTTAGCTGAGGAATGAAGACTATAGATGCCATATTCCAAAGAAAGTCAGATAAACCACACTGCTAAGTTTCCAAGAAGGGACTAAGAAATGAGTTAGGAAATTTATCCACGTTAGATTGTTGGAGATTTGGGTGAGTCTCTGAAGAGAGTTTCTGGCGAGAGATACTGTTTTATTCTTAGCATCCTCTCGATATTTTTCCTAACCATAAATTCTCATATAAGATTATGCTAGCAAAATTGGAAAATGAAGCCTGAACAAGAACACCCAAGGTAGAAGAAAAGCCAAGAGTGATCTCTTACTTCCAATTTCAGTTAGACTTCATCTGGATGTTCCAAATAATTTGACATGAATTCCAGCATTAGCAAATAGAGAAGATTGACTTATGCATGAAATATAACAGGAGAGGAACAAGAAGTTTAGTTGCTCTGGTTGCAGATTAGAGAAGAGTTGCCATAGCAAGTGGTTGAACACATTTTCCCAGAGGTCGTTGGGTCTAGAATTGCATGACTATCTCCGACCTGTGAGATTTGGGTCCCACACATGGAGAGCCAACATGAGGATTACCTTGGACTCTTCCCAAGGGGTCACTTAGAGGACTGATGGAGCCTGAGCATCCAGAAGCTAGAGGTGAATTTGATCTGTAGTCGTCACAGAGGTGGTAAAGCACCCAGCCAGTGAAGAATGCTTGTCCAAGTCAAGGGAACTCCAAGGGAGGTCTCCAAACTTACAAAGTCTGAGGAGATCGCATGTTCCTAAGAGAAAAACTCAGCTCCAAGCAGCTAATAGCCCCAGACACATTAGAATAAGTCAGGTAAGAACAATGCAATCCTCACATGCTCATTCTGTCTCAGTTCTGTATTAGCTACCAGTGGTTAGTGAAATGAGCAACAGGAATCAAAGTATAAGGCAAAGAAGGAAGGGAATGAGAGGGCAGGCCATTCTAAGTATAGAACTGAATTTGTGTTTTCCAGTTAACTCCACTGAAGGAGTTTTATTATCCAAGAGTGAGTAGAAAACCAAAAAAGAAATTTGAAGTTTTCAATCAGGAGTAAGGGATACGCTCTCTCTGCAGAATACATTTTAAAGAAATAGCAAGAGTCAATAAGTTGGTCTCTTTTTTTATTATATTCCATATATCTTGCTTATTCCAAATATCACATAAGCTACTTCTTGGCAGCCACTGAGAATAAATAATGGGAAGGGGAAGGGAGAATAAAACTGAATATAATTGTTTACTTCAAAGAAAATAACTTACATACAAAAGGTAAACATAGGAACTTGAAGTGACAAGTGTAAATGTTCCTATGAACAGATGAAATGGGAGCATGAAAGCAAACTGAATTTAGCTTAAGTCAGCAATGTCATATATTCTGTATATTCAAGGTGTTCTGTAAACTAGTAATCTCTGGAGACATATTGACAAACAACCTAAGCAGTATTGTAATCTCACACTCCCTTCCCCAGTGGTATATGAAAATGCAAACCTCACACAAGACTCTTACATTTTCACCACTTAAAAAAAAAAAAATTATTGGCCAGGCGCAGTGGCTCACACCTATGAGGTGTAAGTCAGCCTTTGGGAGGCTGAGGTGAGAAAATTGCCAGAGTCCATAGGTTCAAAACCAGCCTGGGCAACTTGGTGAGGCCTCATCTCTACAATAAATCAGAAAATTAGCCAGCATGGTGGCACATGCCTGTAGTCCCAGCTACTTGGAAGGCTGAGGTGGAAGGATCGCCGGAGCCCAGCAGGTTGAGGCTGCAGTGACTGTGAGCACACAACTGCACTCCAGCCTGGGCGACAGAGTGAGACTCCAAATCAAAAAATATGTGTGTGTGTGTGTGTGTGTGTGTGTGTGTGTGTATTAGATAGGGTGTCACTGTGTTGCCTAGGCTGGAGTACAGTGACTATTCACAGGCATAATCACAATGCATTACAGCCTTGAACTCCTGTCCTGAAGTGATCCTTCTACTTCAGCCTCCAGAGCAGTTGGGACTATAGGAATGCTTCTGAGCCTGGCTATTTTGCCAACTGAATGAGTACAAAATAGAATCTCAGTTTTAGTCACCAGAATGTAACAAAATTGATTTTATGGTGTGTGTGTGTGTGTGTGTGTGTGTGTGTGTGTGTGTGTGTGTGTTTAGTATGAAGCCTCTTTTAGAATTTTCCAATTACCACTAACAAGGCTTAAGATTAAATCCAGAATATTAATTCTACTTACCAATACAATATATTTAGAACAATATTATAAAAATAAATCCCCAAACCGTTTAACCTCTATACTAGTTATAACTGGAAAAAGAAAAAAAAAAAAACCCTTCAGAGTCACTCTTTTAATTTTTTGCTGATATCAATGCATTGACTAAAATATAATTGTAGATACTTTTCAATGAGTTTAAATATTGGTATGCATCAATATCAATAAACATCACAAAGTCAACATCAAATTATAATTATAGCAAGTTTAGTAGCTATGATTATTATAAGTTCACTGATGTATTAGCGTCTGTATCGGGCTTTGGGATGAATTTCTGTGGAGGCTAAAAAATATCTTACAGATTTGATTTAACCATCACTGGATTTAGCATGTTGTGGCACTGATGAAGAGTATTGCCCTATTTTTAAGTGGATTTGCATTAGAATCTCCATATAAAGCAATCTTGTCTTCTTATCTAAATGTTATTATGAAAAGAAGCTAGGCATTTAGATATTAGAAAGTAACTTGTTTTCTGCTTTTTTTTTTCCTTTTGTTCTAAAATGTCTTTGATATTTTCATTCAACAAATATTGGTAAATAATTAATGAGTCAACAATACTAACATAATTAATGGGTAAAGTTAAAAATACTAAAACAGATTACCTTTTTAAAGTTATACCTTTTAATCAAAACCTTGAGTTATTTCTGAGCAATTTGGTTTAATTAATATTAAAGGGCAAGTTAACTTAGCTCATGAGTTCTACAACTCGAACAACTCTTATCACAAACATCCTTTATTATAAATTTCCTGTACTGGTTCACTCCTGTAATTCCAGCACTTTGAGAGGCTGAGGCGAGAGGATTGCCTGAGTCCATGGGTTCAAGACCAGCCTGGGTAACATGGTAAGACCTCATCTCCACAATAAATCAAATATTAGCTGGGCATGGTGGTGCATGCCTGTTTTTCCAGCTACTTGGAAGACTGAAGCAGAAGGATTGCCTGAGCCCAGCAAATCTAGGCTACGGAGGTTGTGTGTGCCACTGCACTCCAGCCTGGGCAACAGAGTGAGACTCCTACTCAAAATAAAAAAGAAATTTTCCCTAGTAGCTTAAAGGCTATGAATATACTAGGTGCAGATATTAATCTGGAATCTTGCACTTAATAGAAACTGCATATATTTTTCTTTTAATATACGAATTAAAATATAAGTAAAAACTTTATTCAAAATCTCTCTAGATATTTTTCATATTATCATACCTAAGTATCGCACATCATGATAGGCATACAGAAAAAGAAAAAGAAATATTATTTTAATGTCATATTTTTTAATATTTAAAAATATAAAACTAAAATTTTAATAAGGATACATGAACTTAAGGTATGACATCTAGGCGGGCATGGTGGCTCAAACCTGTAATCCCAGCACTTTGGGAGGCTGAGGTGAGAGAATTGCCTGAGTCCAGGGATTCGAGACCAGCCTGGGAAAATTGGCAAGACTTCATCTCTACAATAAACCAAATAATTAGCCGAGCATGGTAGGGCATGCCTGTAGTTCTGGCTACTTGGAAGGCTGGTTGACGCTGGGGTGGCCATGAGCGTGCCACTGTACTCCAGCCTGGGTGACGGGAGTGAAAATAAATAAATAAATAAATAAATAAATAAATAAATAAAGAAAGAAAGAAAGAAAGAAAGAAAGAAAGAAAGAAAGAAAGCATGATATCTAGGTTCCATATTAAGGAATAAAACTCAGTTGCCCAGGAAAATGCTTCCTTTATGCAATCACGACTAGTCTGGATTGCTTCATTAGCTCTCTTAGAGAATTTCTGAATGTTAGCATAGAGACAAATTTCAGCAGTAACACAGCTGGATCCCTTGGCTTCTGGGCATTTGGAACACTCAGTATTTTGTTTCTTTCAGTTTTGTCGTTATTTTCCTTATCCATTTTTTATCTTTCTGTTTATGCTGTCTTCAGTTCCTTCCAAGAATTTTCACAGCCTTGTTAATTTTCCAAAAAAATGAGTACAGAATGTTTAGAAAGAAGGGAACAATTCTATACAAATTTCTTTGCAAACTTATATTGAATCACTTCAGAATAATTTAGGATGAAAATAATTGGGACAATATTCTGAATCGATGATTCTCTAAAGCAGGTCAAATAATACTGGCATAACTAAAGTGTGCTTTACTTTTTCTAAGATGCCTCAATTTCCATACATATGTACTTTTTATGCTTTGGCAAAGGCTTAATTTATTTGTAGAACCTGTCAATTTAGAAAATTGATAGAGATATAAATATATAGCTATCTTTGAAATATAACTGCTAGCACATGGGAGACACTCCAAAATGGTGTACTCTATGGAATGTTAAATGTTTATGCATATGGAACCATATAATTTGTTGTATATAGCATGCTAGATTATTTTCCTTCTGCCTCTATAGTACCTCCCACATCTTCATTTTCTCACATTATTTCAACCTATACACTACTTAAATAAAGCCCCAAACATATTTGCCACCATCCATTTGTAGAACTGCTCATTCATGCCAATTTATCAGTGGTTATAACTTTTCTTTATGCTCTTATGGTTGTCTAAGATGCAGACCCTTCAGTGACTTCTCATGACCCATGAGCAATTGTCAGTCCACAACTGTCTAGTCTTTAAGCATCTTTCACTGTTCCCATTGTCACTCCCTGCATTTCATTCAAAATAAATGATAATGCAATTGTACCTGTTTTTTTTAATTCATCTTGCACTCACATCCTCTCCTATATTGGAGAAAGTCTTACTTTTTAAGAAGTGGATAAATACTCCCCATCTTAAATGAACCAGTTAAAATACCACTATATACATTTCCTGAGACAAAAAATAAATTAAAAAATCACTCTGTTCTTTAAACCCCTAAGACACTTGACTTCTATGCTTTTAAATTATCTTTATCACACTGCATTTCCATTGGTTGTTTATGTATTTTATATGCCCATCATATATTTTAGACTCTTAAATTAAGTTAAAGGAAGGTGTCCTATCCATGCTTGCAGCATTCAGGTAGTCACTAAATCTTCATTGACTGAAGGAATTAAGCTCAAAGAAAATGATATCTGTAATTGTTTTTTAGGAGTGTTAACTCATCAATTTATTAACAGCAATGCTTCTTTAAATTTTTCTCATTGCTGTTTTTAACTGTGCATTACCAAATTCTACTTTTCACTTTTTTAAAAAACATCTGGGGGATCACATAACTTTCTGTTAACCTTCAGCAGTGAAAAGATAATCCAGGAGAACTCTTTATAGAATTATAATTTTTATCTAAGAAACAGTGAAAGTATGGACCTATATATGTAAGTGCATGCATATGTATGAAGTTGTATTCTAATACATTCCAATGCCAAGAATGGGGCCATCATTTTACGGTCTCAATGGAAGTAATTTTTAAGTAGAAGAGCAGGAAAAATAAGACTAAATATTTTGTCTAGTTTTATATTGATGTGAAATCCATCTTTAATATTTGGTAGATATATAATAAAATTTCATTGCAACCACACAGGGCGCTTCTTTCTCATACATATTTGCATTTATTACTTTCAGTTAATAAATAAAATATCTACCGTATACTCAAATATCAGTTAACCAGAAAGATCCATAGTTTATCCAAACATCAATCTCCTCATGCTACAAATAAAAACTAACATAATCTTCAAAAGCACAGGTCTCCATATTCCCTTTCTACTATCTTTAAAAAAAATGAATCCCTGGTGCTGCAGAGGCCAGTCATATCACTAATGCTTTCTCAGACTTGAGTGCTACCTCAATCAATATTGCTTAATGTTCCAAGTTACTTAAGTTCCTCCCCTTCTCAGATAATTCATCTCTTCAGATGAGACATAACATTAAAGAATATAACCACATTGAAGATATCATTTTACCTTTTGACTGCATAAACTCAGCTTGAGATAATTACATTAGAGTGTTTGATGTTCTCTCTGCCTCTAACTACATTTATCCTTGCTCTGCGTTATTGGATAACACTGTGCTGCAGATGGGAACCAGCTTCCTCTGGATCACACGTGATTTAAAAATGAGCCAGAATAAATACACCTAATTGGGGTTATTAAGAATGGTCACTTAAGAGGCTATAGTTAAGCACATTTTGATATGCTCTTATAGAAGAGTTTAGTGAAAGTCTGGCTTTATTCTACTGGTCTTGCTACCACACAATTAAAAGGAAACGTTCAGGGTCTGGTATGTTCCAGGCACTATGCTGTGAATGTTACATACATTACTACATTATTTTCTTCTAATCCCTTTGCAAAAGTGTACTTTATAAATATGGCTCAGAGAAGCTAGCAAATTCCTGTGGTCATGTAGGGGGGAAGTTGATGGGGTGAGATTCTGAAGTCTCTTTCTCATACCTCAGGCTACTCCAAAAATGACCCAGAAAAATTGATAGCGAAGGCAGCCCCACAAAGCCCAGCATCTTCTCAAACATATATAGTGTCTCCACTGGTAAATGAGCCCCCAGCAAGCTGTGATTTGAAACATTTGTAGATTTCATGGTATAAATACTCCTATGAGTGTCCTATCAACATGAGATCACTGAAGGTAGACTTAGAAAGAATTGTGCCCAATTGGCACTTGTAAGTTAGTCAAAGCTGGCTTCATCACACAATTGGATAGTCCAAAGGAGGAGACTGTATGCTATCCAGGAAGCCTAAATGCAAACATAGTTCGCCCAATGGTAAGTGAAGTGTTGAAAGGTAGGAATGAAGCAGAGGTGGCAACTTTTGAACAGATACCACCTGGCCAACCAGGTATAAACATTTCTTTTTAATGTGAAAGCAATTACTCACTTCAGAATTGAACCATTTTCAGAGTAGAGTGCTCAATTTTTATTGCAGAAATGTATTTCCACCAGAGAGCTGCACCAAGTAGTCAGAGATTACAGCAAGAAGGGAAAACACTTCACAGAAGAGGATGATAAGATATTGAGAGAAGATAGCACGTGTATCTATATATATCAAAAAATAAAGTCTAAGGAAATGTTATTATGTGTCTTTTCAATTGGATTATAGTACATAAATTCATATTCACAGTTGTGCTTATTCACAGACTATTTTATTCACTCAGTGGATAAAATTTGGGCAACTCTCATGTGATAGACTTTGTCCCAGACCCTGGAGACATCAGTAACCAAAACAGATTATACTTCCGCCATAACAGGTTTGCATTATATTAAGAAGAGACAAAAAACAAACAGCATATATAATAAATAAGAAAATAATTTATTTTATGTTCCATTAGGGCTTAAATTTTTCTAAAACCCAAGGTAATATTTTAAAATTTACAAATAAGAGAAGAAATCTACCTTATTGTAAAGTCTAGGTTCCTTCTCACATGTCTTAATGCATATCCTGGGATACTAAAAGTCATTTATTCCATCAAAAAATATTTCTTGGCAATAGTTTGAGAAATGGGCAAAATGTTTTCCAAGTTGGTTATTTTTCTTTACCATGAGGGATTTATATTTTAATACAGGAGGGAGACAAATATATACACAAATGTAAACCTTAGGTAATTTTAGGCCTTAATGTGTACTAGAAAAATGAATCAGCTAGTATGACAGAGTGACTAGGTGACAACTTTTACTGGAGTAGTCGGGGTAAGAGTACCTGAGGCACCAGATGCAGTGCCTCACACCTGTAATCCCAGCACTTTAGGAGGCTGAGGAGAGAAGATTGCCTGAGCCTAAACCCAGAGGTTCAAGATCAGCCCAAGTATTTTGGCAAGATCTTACTTCTACAATAAATCAAAAGATTAGCCAGGCATGGTGGTATGTTGCCTGTATTTCCAACTACTTGGAAGGTTTATGCAGAAGGATAGCCTGAGCCCAGCAGGTCAAGGCTGCAGTGGCTGTGAGCATGCCACTGCACTCATGCCTGAGCCACAGAGTGGGAAAAAAAAGTACCTGACAATGTAAACTGGAAAAGATCACTGAAAACACTACCTCATGTGCACCCAATCACACCAATTACTCCTCAGGGATTAGTCACAATAGGAGTGGGAGCAAAGCATTCCAGGCTAAGGAAACAGAGAATGCAAATACCCTGAGGTAAGAATGAGCTTGATGTATTTCTAAAGACCTAAAGAAGGATCATGTAGCTTAAGAATAATGATGATTATAAAAGTCAGTATGAGATAAAGTCAGAGAGTTTTGCAGAGATCGATTATGAACAGTCTTAAGGTCTTTGCTAAATAATTAGGAGTTTATTCTAATACTAAAATGAAGTCACTGGTGCCTCTTAAGTGGGAAAGTGACACAACTGATTTGTTCTTTAAAAAGATCATTCTGATCACCTTGTGACAGATGATAGTGATGTGAAATAGAATATAAAAAAAAGATGTGAAAATAAATGGGTAGATATGGGGCATGAATTAGAGGTCAAGAGGACTCAACGGGCTCAGCCCATCAGAGAAGACTTTCCTGACTATGTCAGTGACCCACTTCTCCCTCCATAAGGTGCTAACTTTCATAGGCCTAACGCATTGTTGTTGTAGCATTATTTGAATTCACTTCATTAGTTTACTTGTTTAGTGTCTCTCTGCCTTCATTAGAGTACCAGGCCATGAGTACTGAGAACTTGTCTGTCTTGTTCCCAATAATATTTATAGCACTCAAAACACTGTGTGGCATTTAGTAGGTGTTCATGAAGAGGAAGAGGAAGTGAATTAATTAATGACTATGATTTCTAACCAATGTTTCTTGTCTCGCACTTGGGCCACGTAGAAAAATTTGATTTCCATTCCACAAGAAAGTCTTTAAAATGAGTGATGCAGTTCTGTTGCCTCTTGATTTTCTCTTTCTAGCCCAGTTATTTTTATCTCTTTAAAGCATCTCCATTATATACTTTTTAGTGTCCTAAATATGCTAGTTGATTTTAAAATTTTGATTTATAAGAGACAAATATTATGTGGACTTCCATGCATTTATACACAAGGGATATAAATTAGTAATGATGAACTTGTTAATATTATATATGCTTATATTAATGCAAATTAGAAATAATCTATTTCAGTATTGCCCATCTTATGTCATCATCTGGAATGTTAAGCAGTTACCATGAAAAGCCATAAATAAAAGATAAATTTTCACAGCATTATTATTCAATAGCAAATATATGGAACCAACTGTGCTACCCATCAAAAGAGGACTGGATAAAAAAATATGGTACATATGGAATAAACATGATGGAATATTACGCAGCCATAAAGAAGGACAAAAGTATGAACTTTGCAGCAACTTGAACGGAATTGGAGTCTGTAATGTTGAGTGATCTGTGACAGAAACAAAAAGCAGAGTATCACATATTCTCTCACTCATAAGTGGACCTTGGGCAACTATCGTAATACTATAAGAAAAGGATTGTCAGTAGTGGGAAACTGCCAGGGGAGGGAGGGGACAAGATTGGCAGTAGTGGGAAACCGCTGGGGAGACACACCTCATCAACAAGGGTACCTGCATAATGAACATTTGTATTCCTAGCCCTGAATTGTACCCCACATATTTAAAAGGAAAAAAATATATATTTTAACTGCTGCAAATATGGTCAAACTAAATCCTCCAGTTAAAATGGTAATAATTTAATTATCTATTAAAATAATGACAGGACTCTGTGGTAGTGACTGCTAGTTGCCAGCATGACTTATTTTTTGGTAATAGAAAGTCCATCTCATCTAGGGCTATACTGAGCTGTTCTCTGCACAACAGTCTGGCCACGTAGCTGTGTCCTGGCCAGTTAGATAAAAGCAGAAGCATTATGTAAGAGTTCAGCAAAGACTGCTTAAAGAAAACTGGCTGTGTGGAACAAGTGACCTCATACTGACTCTTTATTCACACATTTTCACCTTCCACCTTCCTACTACTTAACATGTGGATGTAATATTATTCTACAGGAGCTCCTGCAGCTATCTTGGACCACAAACCAACTTTAACTATATACCAAGAACTAAAGAACAGAAAAAAGCTAATGATCATCAGATACCATTACCAGCTCGATTACTTATCTTCTCCTTCTCTAAGTGTGAGAGATACTTTTCAGTCCTCCTTAGGCTTCTGTTTTCCGGGATTTTCTGTTGTATGCCAATGAATCTATTCCTAATTAATGGAGACTTCATCAGTTTATTTCTGAATTTCTATTGCTTTGTAAAGTCATTCCTTAAGTCCTATAAAAATTACTACACTACTTCACTGAAAAAAATTGAGGAAAAGTTCAGCCATGAAGAACCTAAAACCCAGCTCTGAAGCTTTACATATTGAGGATGAAAGATAAGACTGGACAAAGTATACATACTCAACTCCAGCTCTGGTCTGATTGTCTTTGTCTAGTTATCATTTTTTCTTTATAAATTAATTGTAGTCTTTGTTAGAAAATAAGGATGATTATTGGTGTGTCTTTATAAATAAACAATCATTATTTTAAAATTCACAAAAATGCTTATTTTTTCCCAACCTTCATAATTGCCATATATATTTTCACGGTCACTGACATGACTAAGATAATATATTTTTTAAAATTATAACTAAATCAGTCATGGGGTTATCGAATATATGCCAAGCTAAAAGACAAAAAAAGGAAAATATTTGGTTAATTCATGTTAAATACCTATTAACTCAATTTACCTAATTTTATAATTCTAATTCAGTATAAATTTATAGAGATTATCCAATGACTTTAGCAAATCTATATATTCCTAATATCTACAATAATATATCTATGTGTACATTAAAGATATCATCTGCTTTAAAAATACCTAATATACCAAAATCCAAGAATACATGCACAAAACCAAAAATTAATATTTACTGAGCTCTTTTTTAATGTGACCTTCAGTGTGTATCATAAAGTAACTCACCCTCTTTCAGAAGAGATGGACACATATAACACAACAGAATGAAATAACCTAGCATGAATGCAGAGATAAATATCAGTAGAAATAGCTGTGGTAGCATATAAGAGAGAAGAATTAAATCTGTATTGTTATTGGAGAAAGCATAAGAATATTTTAGCTATTCCTTGAAAGATAAGGAGACATTAGCAGGTAGAGAAGAGAAAGAATTGGACCAGAAGGAATGCCTTACACACGGGCATAAAAGCATATACATATACCTAACACTGGAATTTTCCCAATGGCAAGACTCAGTCTACCACATTAACAGTGCCATACCCAATAATTTCATGAACTCTACTAGTTCCACTTGAAACACCCATTCTTTGATACACTAACTCATATACATACAGCCAATTGATTTCAGTCTTCCCAATTCATCAGTCCATCAATACTACCCTTAACTGTCTTTCCAGCATTTCTTACCTATATATCAAGTTCTTCTGGAGATTTACATGGATTGCAATTTAATTGATGCTATGTGGTACTCACAGAATAAACATATAGACATGAATCACACACACAAAAATAAGGGACTACAGAGAATCCTAAACATAGGTTTTAGACTTTGAAGGCATTGGTGTATTTTCTGAACTTAAATTATTTTAACTTGGATTTCTGATCCAACGCCCATTTTGGGGGAACAGATTTATTTTATTTTCATACATGCTGTACAAACATCCTCTTTTTTTCAAACAATAAAAATGACCTGCCATATGCCATCATAAAGCTAGTCAGGCTTTATTTTTATTAGTTTACATTACATCCTCACTTAGTGGGATCTGGGAAAGCCTGAAAATCCAATTATATCAGTCAGCCAAACGGGTTTTTAGGTGCATTATTTTAATAGATTTTACATATTCCAGCTATAGTTACATTTTATGAACAATGACAAATTATGCTTGTTTTTATGTATCAAAAGCAATAATCTTGAAGTAGAGAAAACAACAGCAGTGGGGTGTCAGGCAAGCTACTTCTGATGAGGCTCTCCATAGAACCGCCTGCAATTCTGAGGAGTTATTCTTTGCCAGAACGTCTTTAAACACACAGGCTCTCTATACACATAAGGCAGGGTAAGGCGGATGTGATCTCTGTTCAACTCAAACACATAGTGTGAAGAGCATTGTACTCTTGAGGACCTGAACATACCACATTCAGTGCCAGCTGTCAGCTGTGAGCATAATGATAAGTTTTCATTTGTGGGAATTTCATTCAAACTAATCTTCATTTATTTGAAGGCTAATATTAAAATGAGCATATGGTAGTTACCCACAATATGAGCAAGGCTTTGACTCAAAACGTTTCTATGAACCTAAACACACATGCATACCCACAAAAAGCCATACACATCTGCTGCACACACATGTAAACACACACACACACACACACACACACACACACACACACATGCTTTATATTATCCTTACCCTTCTCTTAGTTTCTTTGGCCAAGCATATATCAGTAAATTCCTATAACTTAAGTGTTTATTAAGTTGTACCACAATTTATAACCTGATTACTACTCCCAAAGAGGAAAAAAGAGAATGTATCCACACAAATGAATGCAGTAGTATATATTTTTCATTGATCTTTGTTACTGTATATTTATAACTGAGTTATTGATCACTTGTTTAAAGTATGCAATTATATAAAATATAATCTTGTTAACGAAATCATATTTATCATGTATGACAGCTACCAGGAGAGTCGTACTGGAAACTAAAGGAGATAAATGGATAACATTTGCACCATGCACAGTTTCCACTACATGCATACTTAATTTCTATGGTAGAATAAGATGTTGACAAAACAGAAGTAATTAAATATCCAACACAGATTCCCAAATTGCTTGCTTTGCTCTGCACTCCCTACTCACCCTCATCTCTACATTCAGTCACTGCTTGAAATATTCTACCATTGCATGCATAGGTCATACCATTACCCTCTCATAAACATTTTTAATATTCTACTATGTACTCAGACAGGCTTCATCTGACCATCCAATCAATGATGCCACTCTATGAAAAAAAAAAATAAAGTAACAAGAGGAAAACACCAGGATAAACACACATAAAGAGATTCTTAGCCAGTTCTGAATTCTGCTTATATGGACCAGGTAGGGTAATACACAAGGGCATCACACAGAAGAAATTTAAGGGCAGTTCCTCAAATTGTGGTGTGAGAGAGACTCAACACCAGTACCACTCTTATTCATACTGCTTTGTACTGGCCTATATAACATCAGTTTAAAGCAAGCACCATATTTACCAAAATTTAGCCATCTCAAGAAACTCGTACAAACTTCAGGAACTCTGCCATAGTGCTCCAGTGGATAGAAGGCTGGACCAGGCAGCCTTCCAATGTCTGGAGTAGCAGACACATCTTCAGAAACAAGGGAAACAAGTGTTTATCTAACTGAATCCTCATCTCATCACCCTGTCTGTGTTCAGGCACTGCCTTATGACCTTGGCAGGTTAACACCCTAGACTCCCCTCCATAGTCCTGATGAACTGACAAATAATAATCACTTAATTTTATGAAGAGTTTCTACAAATTCCTTACATGGTTTTCTCACTCCTACCACAACTCTCCATAGAAGTAACATTATCACCATTATACTGACAAGAAAACAGAGGCCCTGATGGCTCAATAATTTGCTCAGAGTCACGCTGTTAAATTGCAGTGAAACCAAAATTGAAAAGCAGTCAATATAATTCCAGAACTCTAAGTTTTAGTTTCTGTGGCTTGGTTCTTACTGTTCATTATCAGATATCTTTCACATTCTGAACTGCTGACAGATGGCCAAGACACTAAGTTTGATTTCCTGGCATGTCTTTGTCCCTTTCAAAATATCCATAGCCAGCTCCGCTGAATTCCTCAGCCTACAAGTCTAAAAAATCCACTGTTTTCTGTGGCCACCTCTCTATGTTCTACTCTTGTCAATCTGTCAAGGCATCCTATAGTATCTACTCATATATCTTTCTCATGTCAGTATCACACCGTGTGGACTTGAGTAGGTTGCCCAATGAAATATGCCTTATCTGGTAATTTACCTATTATCTAGGTCTCAAACATCCTGATAAGTTACCTTTTCTCTCATAGTGTTACTTACCACATTATGTTTCCTGTCTGTCCGTTTGAATTACATATCTATATTCCCATAGAACATATCAAAGGATAATACATATACCAAACTCAGGGGAAAATTACATAAGATGGATCACTGTTGTTTTCATATTATTATTTGATGAGAAATTAGACTGTTTCATAAACAGTAAAAGTTCAAGTTGGAATTAAGAGGTCTTCATTTAAAGAAATAGTGTTCTGTTATATGTAAGATGATAACGATGTTTTTTTTTGCTTAAAAAGAGTAGTTTATTTCACACACACACACACACACACACTCACTTTCTTATTTGACTTACCTCATCTTTCTTTTTTTTTTGAGTCAGAGTCTCACTCTGTCATCCAGGTTGGAGGGCAGTGACATGTTTACGGCCACTGCAAGCTCAACCTGCTGGGCTCCGGCAATCCTTCTGCCTCAGCCTTCCAAGTAGCTGGAACTATAGGAGTGTGCCACCATGCTCAGCTAATTTTTTTATTTATTGTAGAGATGAGGTCTCACCAAGTTGCCCAGGCTGCACTAAACTTGTGGGCTCAGCAACCCAAAGTGCTGGGATTATAGGTGTGAGCCACCACACCCAATCATCTTACCTCATCTTAAGTACTTTTGATTATCTTCTGTGTATTATGTATATTATAACAAGCATAATATGTATGTTTCCTAGGCTATATTATATAAATGCTATTAAAGTGTTTCTATTTAGTAATGAATTACAGTAATAATTTACACTTGCTTGATCTGTAAACAAGATAGTATTAACAGCAATAATAATAGTATTAAAGGAGAATTATATATTAGAATCACCAAATGTAGAATGTAGTGACATGCTTGAATTACAGGCCAACTATTTAGTGACTGCTCAGTCACAGATAAGACATTTAACTAATCTAAGTCTTAATTTGTTCATAATGTTCATCTCAAATAGTAACTTCTCTAGGGGGGTCTCATTACAAATAAGATATCAGATAGACAAACAAACAGACACATTCATATGCATACATACATAAATGCAAGTGTTTTTGTAAGCTGTATTCACCATTTTAAATATTAATAACTTTGGAAAATAGATATCTTTATTTTCTTTTACTCATAGTCAATAGATTTTAAGACAAAGCCAGATTATGCTACAGATGACTAAAATGATTTAGATGATACATTGTAATTGTTTCATTTTTACATAATGTCATGCACAAGACTAAGAATACTGCTGGTCTTTAATAATCCCACCACAGGCAACCATTGTCCTCATGGGAGAATCATGATCCAGCATGGCAAAAAAATGAGAGAGAAATATTCATATCACATCAGAATCACTGAGTATGGATTTTATCACAAGTCATTTGGGGATTTTTGTCTACTTGGTTAATGAAAAAGATTAGTTAGTGTGCTGAATCTCTCATAATTATGATGAACTAATTTAAAAATCAGTGTTGAAAATTATTGTTAAAAAGTTGAAAAACATTACAGTGCCTCTAACCATAACAAGCTCTAACAAAAATTTTGCTTTATTTAAAAGAAAAACATGCTTTCATAGTCAGGAACCAGGATTTGAAAACAGAACTCTTTATTGTTTCAGGGTTCATCTCTGGATATTACATTTAAGTAGATTGCTTTTACATATGAATGGGTGACCCTCCAGCTCCAGTGTAAAAACTAGTTGTTTTTCTAGAAAGTACTAGGAAAGTAGAATAAATTACTACAACTCTTTCCAAATCTTCAATGTGGCAATAAGATCTAATGACAAGATGGTCTGTAAAGATTAAGGGTGTAGTTTACAGGCAAATGACAAATAAATGTACCTTAACACTTGAGTTCCAAACAAGAAACGGACAAGGACAAGTGGTGAAGATTCCCCTCTGATCGCAAACTATTTAAACAAGCTCCCACTAATGTAAGTAGACACATTATCCTAATGAATGAATTCAACAAATACATCCCTGTAACTGTTGTAGTTCTGGAGAACAAAATATTTCAGTGTTCTTTAGCCAACATACCAATGGAAACAAAAAACAGATACAAAGGCCTCTAGCTTAAAATGAATTATGCCTGTTACACTTGACTTTGCTAAGATGCAACTTTGGAATAGGTAGAATAATATGTAGTATAAAATATTCCTTGCGACTAAAAATGTCTCTTACACTCAGATAATCTTATGTCATATGATGACCTTTTTGTGACTAATTTATTACACTTTAAATAGGATCTGCTTTTCACTAAATAAAAAATAGATTGTACAACATAAGGCCCACTATTTTCATAAGGATATTAAAAAATGAATGCCCAGTTAAAACAATTACCAAAAAAAGACTGGAACCTAAGCGAAAGTATATTCCACACAAGAGATATTAAAATCAATTTTTAACAAATGCTGACTACCTATACCCAAAGCAACTTTAAGGAGGCTAGAGTTCTGATTTGGAGGTTAGGATTTCTCTGATTTTTAGATTTATGATGTGGTAGCAGCAAATTATTCTGATAGCAAATACATTATCAAATATATTTTCTGTTATAAAATATTAAGACACTAAATCTGTACATCTATGTTAGACTTCACAGCTATAAAAATCATATAACAAAGCATTATTTATATCATTTGCCCTTGAAAATAGTCCTGTGACTTAAACAAGTAGGTATTATTTTCTCTACTTTATGTATAAAGAAACTGAATTCAGACATGTATATTTTTATAATTAATCACTCTTTACCACTATTATTTAGCACCCACTATAAAGTAGGCACTGCCCTGAGTGTTAGGAGTATAATAGTGAATGAAACAGATTAAGTTCCTACTTTTTGGGTTTATTCTTGAAAAAGAATGTGGATGGGGAGACAATTAAGTAAAAATGTCAAATGGATATAAACACTACAAATAAAAATAAACCATAATACTGGGACAGAAAGTAAGGGGATAATATAAGAATGCTATTTCAGATAGGCTAGTCATGGACAGCATTTCTGACATAGTGATATTTTAGCAGACTTCAGTAAAATGAGGATGAAACATATATGCCTCTGGAGAGATTATACTGCAAACAGAGGACAGTACGTTCAAAAGCAGAAGTTCAGAGTTTATGAAAAATGACTGTGTTTTGAAGGACACAAGTATCTACGAAGCATGGAAGAATACCTGAGATGACTTATCCAGAATGAAAATATACAATTTTAAGTTGTTTTTACGATGGTATACAATGTTTAAAATGATATCTTAGATTTATGGGAAAATACATTGCAGGTGTAAATGCATTGTGTGAGTCATTTGAGAATATAAAAACTGAAAAACAGTTGAGTTTCAAAGTCTCCTGTCTGAGTAAGAACATGACTATAGAAAATAAATTGCAAGCCAAAATGTTGGCTTGCAATAATATCTTAGAGCTAGACTGAACCATGTAATTATAAATCTCTAGGAATGTGTTAGAATGTTAGGGGACATTTTGGGTTTTCATAGAATGTAGAATATGGACTCTAGTCCATTGTATTTAAGTATCAGAGAACTGGTCTATGTCAATTGATTCCAAGGTAACATACACTATTATTTTCATTGAGTTATATCTCCTAATATGTTCTAATGCAGACCGAGTGTCATAATATTAAAGAACAATTCAGCAAAATTCACTATTCTGGAAATCAGAATGATTTCAGCTTTACCTTCATATGATCTAAGTTAAAATACAAAATCAATGTTGGAATGTTGAAAAGAAAATCTACTAGACATACTTGAAATAACCATCTACACAAATTGTTTCTTTCACCACCCTTTTTCTAAAGTAATTAGTGAAAACATTTTAAAAGTTATACTAGATCCTGAGGTTCAAATATACAACCATAGACTTCAATACATTTTCACTTTCTGACTCAGTAAGCTATGGTTATCCAGCTCTTCCACTCTCATCATTTTCTGTGTTCTTTGCTGGAAACTTTTTATTGACCTACCATAAATTTTAGGCACCAAAAAAGTTACATCCTAAGTTCCATCATTTCTCTAGGTATATTATTTCTTTATGCACACAGAACTATTCTGAGTTGTAAAAATTATTAAAAACTTACAAATTACCCAATTTATATCTGTAACCTAAATCTCTTTTATTAATTTCAGACCCTGGGATCTTAGAACAACCAAAATTCATCTCTATAAAATATGTTTTAGTTTTCTATCACACCAACAAATTTGAAGTGTAACTTCTCTACACTTCAATGAATGTCAATAACATTCACAAAACAAGCCAAACTAAAACTGTGGAGAAAAATCTTGATTCCTCTTTCTCTCATTGGTTGCATCCATTCTGTCAATTGTATAGCACCAACTTTTAAGATGTGTCTCAGATTTAGTCATTTTTACCATTTCCATTGACAACAGTGCAGGCCTAAACAACCCTAATCCCGGGCCTAGATTATTGTCATATGTTCCTAATTGGTATGGCTATTTTTACTTTGACTTCTCTTTAATCCACTTCTTGGAAATAGAAGATTTTCTACAGATCACTTATGCTGCGGTAGAAAGATTTCTTTTTTTCAAGGGTGAGTCTGCACCTGGGTACTAGGGAAGTAGAAGATCTGACAGAAATGTTAATCTTTAAATGATACAAACAGAATTGAAAAAGTATAAAATACAACTTTGGCACAAAATATGTGACTGTGTGAAAACTTTGAGAAATTTATTTTGAGAGTTGCAACAGAAATTAAGGTTAAATTATTTGTAATAGCAAGTCAAATTAAATCTCAAATAAATATAGGCTTTTAGAGGAGACCATTTCTAAAATAAAACTTAACTGCATAGCTAAAAGAAAATTTAGGCTTTAAAATTATATAAACAAAATTTGAAAGAAAACTATCAGGAAAAACTTCAGACTGAAAACAAGACTGAGGCTCAGAATATACTAGATTTTTAAGTTAAATATTTGATTAAGTGATTTGAGAACAGTATTAAATAGACTGTATAATGGTAAGAAATTACGTTAAATATATAAAATCCTAAAGCTTTAATTCTCTCTTATGGACTCTTGACTATAAAAACACTGAAGTATTCATCAGGTAAAGACTATAATTCTTTAATCAAATGTCTAGTATTAGGGCTAATCTGTATAACATTTAGTCTATAATTTCTGTGCCTGCTGCTTGACTGTCTCACAGCTAGGATATACTGATGGATTTTTTAAAATAATATCTAACACAACCTTAAAGAGACTGACAATAGTTTAAGTGGGACTAGACTGAGGTTTTTGATGACTTTTTCTGTATGAAAATGATCCTTGATGTTTATTTCAATATGAAAAGATTAAAAAGTGAAGAAAATATTGATATAGATAATAAGAAAGAACTATTTTAAAAAAACGGACAGAACAAAACAATAAAAGATACTGTCACTAAATTGGGAGTCAAATCCTGAACGTGTACATTCAAAAATAAATGCATGTGGAAAATGATCTGCAAGGTAGGAGTCTTGAGACTGATGCTGTGGTCATTTAAAATCAAGAAAACCTTGATTTAACATCAGGTGATAGTGAGAAGGTTAGTGAGGTGAGTGAATTTCTAATTTTTCTACTGTTTTTCTGTTGCAATAATAACTTTTGCAGTTACAGTATTTGAGTTCACCAAATGTTAGTTGCCAAGATGAAATTTTCTCTTCAGGAGCTAGTAAATAAACCATAGAAATTCTATACTAAATCTCACTTAAACTGGGTACTTGCCTAAGAATATTCTTAAGACAAATTTGAACACTTCTCTACTTTTAGATAAAAAAATAGAGTACAGACACCTCAGAGATGTGCATTTTCCATTTAAGGTGTCAACATCAAAATTAACTTGTAAGTTATTCACTATTTTCAGAAAGTAAAGTGATATATTTCAAGGCTCTTACCAAAATTGCTATAGTCAAAGTCAATCTCTCAGAAATAAAATCATCTAATGCAATGATTTTCAAACCATGTTCCTAAAAAGGTGTTGTATTCCATTTTTACCCATGATGCACCTCAATGTATTTCCTTTTATTCCCTGAACCAACATTACTGTGAACTGGTAAAACTCCAAAGCCTTAGACTCTAATTATCCAATTGGGTTATAAAATGTTGTCCTCCCAGGGTTTTCATGCAAGGAATATTACATCTCAACTTTGTTAAAACCTCCATCTCCTGGAAGAGCTCCATTTTCTTCTAGTCTTTTATCCTTCTCTTCAATTAATTTCTTTCCATTATCTTCTACATGAAAAACGTATGTCTTCGATTACTCCTTAGTATTCAAGTTTCTTATCCCCATAAGCATATATTCATTTCCTTTTCATTGTTTCTACACTGATAGTTCTGCAATGAAATAAAATTTGAGGGAAGCATTTTTATTTATTTTATTTAATGTTGTTTAAAAGCAAAACTATTAGGGGAATCATTTTAAAAGATGGTTTCTCATACTAGATTTTTGTTCTTTGAGGCTGTGCTTAAATGATCAGGAGTAAATATGTCTCTAAAGAATAAGTAATATACTTGATTCTTGATAAAGATGTAATAACTAAATAACATCTAATTTAATTAAGAAAATATTATCTCTCTCTAGCCACAAGTGTTCCAACTATTTCTCATGCCTGATTAGTGTTTAATAAAGAAACTTTCTTCTAAGTCTTCTACATTTTTTCCTAATCTTTTCAAATTTCTACTTCTATCTTAGTTAACTTTTGATGGTTTTAAAGACTCACAAAGTCTATCTTTCAGAGCATCACCCTCTCCATCTCCTTCTCTCTCTCCCTCTCCCTTATGCTTTTCCTACATTAGGACAGGATGATCAGTAGCTGCAGGCTTACAAATCATAATCTCAGCAACCTGGACAGACAAATAACTCCTTTCTCATTAGTCCAGCAATAATTCCAGAATGTCTTTCTGGTCTAGGTCACTAGCCTATCCCTAAAACAATTACTATGGCTAGAGGAATAAAAATGTTCCCATGTATCTCATTTCCATCCTAAAAGAAAGGAATAAGATCATCTGTATATCTACTGCATGAGTTGAAAGTGGATTGCAAAGTAAAAAGAGTGGTTCCAAAGCAAACTTTGAAGGCTGATATTAGCAAAAAAAAAAAAAATGTTTCAGAATAGGAGAAAAATATTAGATCCTTAACACAACATGGGGTGCACAATTGGTGAATAGTGGTATTTAAAAGATGGAGATGACAACAAGGATGACGTTTTCTTAGTCTATTTGTACTGTTATAACCAAATATCTTAGTCTGAATAATTTTAAATAATGGAAATACATTTCTTTACAGTTCTAGAGGTTGATAAATCTGCGATCAAGTTGCCAGCAGATAAGACATCTGGGTAGTGCTTGCTCTCAGTTTCTAATATGGTGCCTTCTTGCTTTGTTCTCAACATGAGGGGGAAATTACAAGGGCCAGGAAGCTCTCTGAAGACTCTTTTATAAGGGCATTAATCTCATTCATAAGGGTGGAGTCCTTGTTGCTTAATCACTTCCCCAAAGGCCCCGTCTCAATATCATCACATGGAGATTAAAAGTTTCAACATGAATTTTGGAGGGATACAATTATTCAAACCCCAGCATATGTATCATTAGAGTCAGATACATTTATAGTAATAACCTATTCAGGAATGCAAGCTTCTTTTAACTCTGTGATGAGTAGAAGTAAATTTTATTTCCAAGGTTGTTGTTACATTTGAAGGCTGCCTAGAGGCTTGAGAGTCAATAGACATGATGTTATGGACCATTATACCAATAGTTGCTTATGTAAGATATAATTGGAAATATTATGTTTTGGCAAGAAAGGGGACCTATGTGATAATCTGCAGGTCTTTTATTTCCAAAAAAAGGTTCAGATTTTTAGTCAGTCTTTATAGGTATGATTTTTAAATGTTTCATGTATAAATGTGATAATTAGCTACAACCTACAATATCAGCATTGAAATAATATTGACCAGGTGTGGTGGCTCAAGCCTGTAATCTCAGCACTTTGGGAGGCCAAGGCAATAGGATTACCTGAGCCCAGGTTCAAGATCTGCCTGGGCAACTTGGTGAGACCTCATCTCTACAATAAATCAGAAAATAAGCCCAATGTGGTTACATGTGCCTGTAGTTCCAGCTACCAGGAAGGCTGAGACAGAAGAATAGCCTGAGTCCAGCAGGTTGAGGCTATGGCGGCTGTGAGTGTGCCACTGCACTCCAGTCTGGGCAACAGAGTGAGACTCCGACTCAAAAAAAAACCAGAAATAATATTTACAAAATTTTGTAACCTTAGATCTTTCCTGTGTCAGTGAAGCACTGTATCCAGGAGGCGCTCATTTTTGTGGTAAAGTTTTTAATATCAAAAAGCCAGAAGGAATTACAATCTTTCATTAAAACAAATATGAAAATCTACTTTTTAATTACATGAGCAAATATATTTTTTAAGTAAAATATATTTCTTATATAGGTATAAATATTAGGTAAATTACTGTGGAAATGCTTACTTTAGGAGATCTGCTAGGTAAAATAAAGCTAAAAGTGTGATAAAGTAAAATACATATTTAAAGATTTTACCTTGATATGTATAAAAGCAAATCCTTGATTTGCTTTTATACATATTAAGGGGGATTTGCTTTTATATATGTCAAGGTAAAATCTTTTTTTTTTTTTTTTTGAGTTGGAGTCTCACTCTGTCGCCTAGACTGGAGTGCAGTGGCCGCTCCCAGCCACCACAGCCTCGACCTGCTGGACTCCAGCGATCCTTCCGCCTCAGCCTTCCAAGTAGCTGGAATTACAGGCACACGCTACCACACCCGGCTGATTTTTTGATTTATTGTAAAGATGAGGTCTCACTAGTGGCCCAGGCGGGTCTCAAAGGTAAAATCTTTAAATATGTACTTTACCAGCCTAGAATATCACTGAAATATAATGAAAGTTATATTATAATGTAGTTCCTTTAAATTTTAATAAAGGTAAGATAAAGATTATACAAATTATAACTTCCTGAAATATTTATACACAGTGAATTTTATTCACTGTTGTTTTAGCTTGACTTGATTGTGTCTTTTTTAAATAATGATCTGAAATTCAACAATAGCATATTTTAGGGCGAGTTTCAAGGATAAATTAGTATTTCTTTAGAAATAAGAATATATGCTAAGAGTTGTGTAGTTTTGTGTTGTATATGATAGCAACAAAAGACCATGCAACACTATGAAGCTTTAGTAATAATAAGCAAGAATAAGATAAGAAAATTGTGTGAGTATTCACCTGATGTATGGCAGCAAGAAGTAATGCTGTTTTATGACAAACATCGTTTAATGAAATTAAAGACCTAAACAAATGTCAATTTTTCCTATGTTTGTGAATCAGAACACAATATATTAAACATGTCAATATTCCACAAATTTATCTACAGAGTCAGCAAAATTCATATTAAAATGTCAGCTGGTTTTTTCTGCAGAAATTCACAAGCTGAAACTAAAAATCATACGGAAATTCAAAGGATCCCAAAAAAGTTAGAATAATCTTCATAAAAATGGAATACTCACACTTCACAATTTCAAAATTTAACACAAATCCACAATAATCAAGACCATGTGTACTAGACTTAACGATCAATGGAAAAGAATTGAGAGTCTATTAATAAAACCTCATAGTTATAGTCAATTGATTTTTCAATAATGTGCTAAGACAATTCGATGAAGAAAAAACAGTCTTTTTAGCAAATGGTTCTGTGACAACTGGATATCCACATTCAAAAGAATAAAGTAGAAATCTTCTCTCACATTATATATAAAATTTATCAAAATGGACAAAAGATGTAAATGTAAGAACAAAAACAATAAATCTTGTAGAAGAAAATATAGGCATAAATTTTCACAATCTTGGATTGTTTCAAGGAAACTGTCTTTTAATATGATATCAAAAACACAAAGAACAAAAGAAAAATAAATAGAACCTCAGAATTGAACATTTTTGTTACAAATAAAAAACCATTGAGATAATAAAACTTTAACCCACACAAAGAGAAAAATTTTGCAAATCATGTGTTTGTAAACTTGTGTTTAGAGTACATAAGAGCTCTTACAATTAATTAACAAAAAGATGAATAACCTAACTTTGAAAATAGAAAAATAATCTGAGTAGATATTTCTCTAATGAAGATATATAAATTGCCAGTAAGCACATGGAAAGATATTCAACATCATTGGTCACCAGGGAAATGCAAATTAGAACCACACTGAGATACTACTTTACACAAACTAGGCTGGCTATAATCAAAAGAACAGAAAATAAGTTCTTTTTTTTGAGGATGTGAAGAAATTGGAAACCTTATACATCGCTGGAAATAAGAAGTGATGCAGCTGCTTTGTAAAATAGATTGACAGTACTTTAAAGGGTTAGAAATAAAGTTATCATTTGACCCAGAAACTCTACTCCTAACTATATAGTCAAGAGAAATAAAAACATACATCCACACAAATATTTGTACATAAATGTTCATAGGGACGTTATTCATAGCAAACAAAAATAGAGGTAACCCAGAAGACCAATGAATAACAAATAAACAAGATGTGCTATAATCATACAATGGAATATTATTCAGCCATATAAAAGAATAAAGTACTGATCGATGCCACAATATGGATACAACTTGAAAACATTATATTATGTGAAAGTAGTCATAAAGGCCCCTTATTGTATGGTTCCATTTACCAAAATATCCAGAATAGATTGATCTATAGAGACAGAAAGTAGATTAGTGGTTAGCTAATACTGGGGCATAAGGTAGAAAAAGACTGCTAATTAGTAGATGGTTTATTTCTAGGGCAATTACAATGTTCTAAAATTTATTGTGGTAATGGTCACACAAAAATATTAAATTGTATACTTTAAGTGAGTAAACTGTATGGTTTGAGAACTAGATCTCAACAAAGATGTTATAAAAATCAATTGATGTTTTAAAATACATGCACATCTAAAGAATTACAGATGCATCAGATAAAAGCACACTTAGAAGAAACAGTCATTTGACCATGATTTTTCTATTAATGCAAACACAATCAACTTAAAACCCAAGACCCTATCAATTAATAATTGATGTTATTAACAAAAAGACAACAAGGCAAAACCTAAAGTAATCTGCAATGTCATCTGAACTCATACAAAAGCTCAGGAGGAAAGTTTCCAGACAATGATGACAGTTCCTTCAGGTTAATTCCTTAAAGTGTTAGAGCTTTCATGAATATTATGATGAGCAATCAGGACAGATTGCATGTTGATATCTGACATTAATGACAGAAAGTGATTTATATAATTCCAATTCTATAACAAGATGCATAAGATGACAACCACAAAGAGTACAAGGTCAATAAAATTTGAGACAAAGAAAGCAGTAGCAGAAGTAATCAAGACAAAAAATAACATTGTGAGAAATATAGAGAGCTTTGGTTGATGACTTTACCGGAGGGGCTTTGAGATCACTTAGTCAACAAGATACACATTCAAAATTTAAATTAATTGTGACAGTATGCACTAATTTGAAACTTCCTAATATAGAGTGTCTAATCCTCAAAGAATGTTAAAACAATGGTCTTACATAGTAAAATATTAGAAGAAAAAAACAAATTGAATATCCATGAAAATAATTATCCCTTAGATATTCATACTGAAATAACATTAAGTAATTATTTAAAGAATTGTAACATTAAAAAATATATTCCTGCAGACTTCTGGCAAGATGGCAACAGGGCAACCTGGTCTATGAAACCCTCTGCAAGGGAGAACTGCAGTGGGTCTCTGGCTCTCTCCCCAGGGTCTGTGGACCCCAACATCACAGCCTGCTCTTCACATGGAGCTGGGCGGTTGCCACCGCTGGGGCATCACAGTGGTCTGGACAGTCACTGCAGTGCAGACACAGCAGCCACTGGCGCCGCCATGGCCTATGTGGTGACCATAGCACATCGTGCCACCCATGCCTGAGGTGATCCACGACTTCAGTCCTTGAAGCCCCTGCAGGAAAGATCTGCTAGGATCGCTGCCACCTCTCCTGCGACCCTGACGTCCTGCCTGCTGTGGGTCTCCTCCTGTGTGCCCTGAGGCAGGCTTCCATCTCCAGCCTCTGCCGGTTCCTGTCCAGCCCCACCCCAACTGGGGCCAGCAGCTAAGATAGCACCTCCTGCTGGTGACTCAAAGTAAACACCGAAATGAGAGAAACAAGCTTGAAAAACAGACACAGGCCAGAGTGGTGAACAGAGGGTGATCTGAACTGTCCTTCACAGCAGGCCAGGGGCAACTAACCCTAACTGCGAACTAATTTACCAGCTTGAAAAGAAAGCTAGAAATCAGAACTGAAAGGATATTGGACTTAAATGAAAAGTCTCATAGTGTGCTTGATTGGTTCTGTTAGTTTAATGACTTAATTCTATTTCTACTGCGTTGCTCCTTTTTTTTTCTTTTTCCTCTTCCTTTTCTTCTCTTTTCTTCTCTCTGTAAACCATATCTTTGTATAGAGGAACAGCACACCAATAAGGTGGTTGGTTACCTTGTATGTGAGCATCATTGTATGTTTTATTTTTTTTGTATGGGAGTTGGTTAGTCTGTAGCTGTGGTCTATTGTTTTTATCTGTTTCAGTATAGGTCTCTCTCTCCATTTGTTGGTACACTCATTTACTTCCCCCCTTACTCCTCTATCTCTCCACCGCCCTCTTCAACCCACTGTCTGCTCCATTCTCTTCCCTCTGCTAACCACATTTTATTTCAGGGAGTAAACCTACAGCCCCACTGCATGGACAGATTCCAAGGCAGTGGGAAGTGGGTCTCAGATTATCCATACACCTGTCAGCGAAGACCAGGACCTACAGATAGATTTTGAATCACAGCTTCACCCTTAAGTAAATCTCAAAACTGCAAAAAGGACCACCCCCAACCTACAGTGCAACTCCAGAATTGAACAAAGTAAGAGGGCATACATAAAGAATAGGAGATTGAACAAACAGAAGAGAAACCAATCCCTCTACCCTTGAATAACAGAATTAAAGAAGACAGTGACATGGAGGGAAGGAAAAAGTAGGGATGGGGAAAAAACCGCATAAATGAAGAAAAACCAAAAGCAGAATATAGGTCTCACACAGACCCCTGGGAGATCAGACACTGAGAAAACAGATTCTGGAACACAAACAATGAAGAGCCCCCAGAATGACTGGTCACATGCAACAAACCCAGACATCAAGGCATTAATAAAGAAAATTAAAAAGATTGAGGAGAGACAAGAGGAAAATAGGAAGGAGCTGACGTCAGAAATAACAGCAGTAAGAATACTGTGATGGAAA
The DNA here is from genome assembly GCF_000164805.1 of Carlito syrichta. Taxonomy (NCBI): domain Eukaryota; kingdom Metazoa; phylum Chordata; class Mammalia; order Primates; family Tarsiidae; genus Carlito; species Carlito syrichta. The sequence continues at coordinate 187,473 of NW_007246165.1, forward strand.
TAAATTACAAGCTAATAAGCATGGAAAGCAGAATTAGCAAAGCAGAAGAAAGAATCTCAGAGCTCAAAGACCAAAACAAAGAACTAACCCAAACTGTCAAAAGCATAGAAAAGAAGCTCAAAAGGCAGAACAAAATCTGCAAGAGATGAATGATTACTTCAAGAGACCGAACCTAAGAGTAATTGTGCTTCCTGAGGCAGAGAGAGAAACAGAGGCCACACTGGAATAAACATTTCATGAAATAATTCAAGAAAACTTCCCTTATCTCATCAAGGATGAAAAATTCAAACACAAGAGATTCAGAGAACCCCTGCAAGACAACAAATGAGAACACCAACTCCCAGACACATAATAATTCACCTAAACAAAGTAGCTATAAAGGAAAAATCCTAAAGGCAGCAAGAGAAAAAGGCCAGACTACCTACCAGGGAAGACCAATTAGAATAGCAGCAGATTTATCCACAGAAACCCTTCAGGCTAGGGGAGCCTGGAGCCCTATCTTCAAAGTTCTAAAAGATAAACAATTTCAACCAATAATAACCTACTCAGCCAAACTAAGCTTCATTAGTGAGGGAGAATTGAAATCATTTCCAGATATCAAATCCCTAAGAACCTACGCTGCCACCAGACCACCTCTACAAGAAACACTTAAGAAAGTACTGAACACAGAAGAAAAAGAAAAAAAACAACATTCTTCACAAGAATACAGGCAAAAGATTAAAAACACACATGAACCAACTCCAAAACCAAAGAAAGACAACAAACAAACAGGAACAACTCTGTAAGAACCTTATGACAGGGATCAACTCTTGTCTTTCAATTATTAGCCTAAATGTGAATGGACTAAATGCACCACTGAAAAGACATAGAATGGCAAAATGGATAAAATTACATCAGACAACAATCTACTGCCTTCAAGAGACTCACCTCACTAGAAAGGACACCCACAGACTCAAAGTAAGAGGATGGAAAACAAACTTTCAGGAGAATGGAATACAAAAGAAAGGGGGAGTAGCGATCTTAATTTCAGACAAAATACCCTTCAAGCTATTAAAAATCAAAAAAGATACAGAAGGCCACTACATAATGATAAAAGGCTCAATCCATCAACAAGAAATATCTATCCTAAACATATATGCACCCAACATAGGGGTGCCAACTTTCATAAAGCAACTTCTAGGAAAACTAAAGAAAGATATTGACTCTAAAACCATTATAACTGGGGATTTTAATACCCCACTCACAACCGTAGAGAGATCATCAGGACAAAAAAACAGCAAGGAGATCCGGAACCTCAATGTGACTTTGGACCAAATAGACTTAATTGATACCTACAGAACACTCCATCCAAAGACCACAGAATACACATTCTACTCATCACTGCATGAAATGTATTCTAAGATTGACCACATAATTGGTCATAAATCAAGCATAAGCATTTAAAAGGACCGATATTCTACCATGCACCTTCTCAGACCACAGTGCAATAAAAATAAACATTGAAACCAACAAGGTCCTCCAAAAACCCACAAAGACATGGAGTCTAAACAGCATGATGCTAAACAACTCCTGGGTCAATGATGAAATCAAAACAGAGATCAAAAGATACCTGGAAACAAATGAAAATGAAGAAACATCTTACCAAAATCTCTGGGATGCCCTGAAAGCTGTAGTAAGAGGGGAATTTATATCCCTACAAACACACATGAAGAAAATGGAAGGAACAGAAATTCACAACCTAACAAACCACCTAAAGAAGCTGGAAAGCAAAACCACAAAAACCCTAATTTCAGCAGAAGAATCCAGATCACCAAAATAAAAGCCCAAATCCAGGACATAGAGGACAAAAAGATAATACAAAAAAATCAATAAAACAAAAAGCTGGTACTTCGAAAGGATAGACAAGATCTATGGTCCCCTAGCTAGACTGACCAAGTAAAAACGGAAAAAAACCCAAATAAGCACAATTAGAAACACAAAAAATGAAGTCATATCTGACCCTGAAGAAATACAAAAGATCATTGGAGACTACTACGTACACTTGTATGGAAACAAACTTGAAAACCTTAAGGAAATGGAGGAGTTTCTAACATCACACAACCTACCTAGGTTGGAACAAGAAGAAATTGAGACCCTAAATAGATCAATAACAATCAAGAAAATTGACTATGTAATAAGAAAACTACCTACAAAAAAAAAAGCCCCGGACCAGATGGCTTTCCAGCAGAATTCTACAAGACATTTAAGGAGGAGTTGATACCAATCCTACTGAAGATATTCCAGGCGATTGAAAAAGATGGAACTCTCCCCAAATCATTTTACAAAGCCAACATCACATTGATACCCAAGCCAGGTAAAGATCCAACAAAGAAAGAGAACTATAGGCCAATATCTTTGATGAACATAGATGCTTAAATTCTCAACAAGATCCTAGCAAACCGGATTCAGCAATACATCTCAAAAATCATCCATCATGACCAAGTAGCCTTCATTTCTGGGATGCAAGGCTGGTTCAACATTCGTAAAACCATAAATGTAATTAAATACATTAACAGATGTCAAAACAAAAACCACATGATTATATCATTAGATGCAGAAAAAGCTTTTGATAAAATCCAGCACCCCTTCTTGCTAAAAACCCTTGAACATCTAAGCATACAGGGAACATACCTCAAAATAGTAAAAGCCATCTATGAGAAACCCACAGCTAGCATACTCCTAAATGGACAAAAATTGGAACCATTTCCCCTGAAAACTGGAACAAGACAAGGATGCCCACTCTCACCCCTCCTGTTCAACATAGTATTGGAACTCCTGGCTCGAGCAATCAGAGAAGAGAAGGCAATCAGGGGTATCCAAATAGGAAAAGAGGAAGTCAAGTTATCTCTCTTTGCAGATGATATGATTGTGTACCTTGAAAACCCAAGAGAATCTGTCAAAAATCTCCTTACACTGATAAAGGCCATTGGCAAAGTCTCGGGATACAAAATAAATGTATCAATCACATTTCTTTACACCAATAATAAACAAACAGAAACCCAAATAAAAAACACAATTCCATTCACAATAGTCACACAAAAAAATGAAATACCTTGACATCTTCCTAACCAGAGACGTGAAAGACCTTTACAATGAAAACTACAAGACACTGCTCAAAGAAATCAAACAAGTGGAAAAATATCCCATGCTCATGGATTGGAAGAATCAACATTGTGAAGATGTCCATCTTACCTAAGGCTATCTACAAATTCAATGCAATACCCATCAAATCATCAAATTACCAGTAACATTCTTCTTAGACCTAGAAAAAACAACACAGGAATTCATATGGAAACACAAACGTCCAAGAATAGCCAGAACAATCCTCAGCAAAAAAAAAAAAAAAAAAACAAAGCAGGGGTATTGGTATCACATTACCAGACTTCAAACTTTACTATAAAGCTACAATCATCAAAACAGCTTGGTATTGGTATAGGAACAGGTATATAGATCAATGGAATAGAATTGAGATTCCAGAAGCAAAACCTCAATTTCTCAACCAACTCATTTTCGACAAAGCCTCCACCACCTACCACTGGGGAGAAGAGAACCTATTCAGTAAATGGTGCTGGGAAAACTGGCTGTCCACATGCAGAAGATTGAAACAGGACCACTATCTATCCCCATGCACAAAGGTTAACTCCAAATGGATCAGAGACCTAAATGTAAAATCTCAAACCATAAGAACCTTAGAAAATGAAGGACATACCCTCATGGAAATCGGAACTGGCATCCAATTCCTGAACAAAAACCGAAACCCACAGGTCATAAGAGAGAAGATAGACAAGTGGGAACATATTAAACTGACAAGCTTCGGCAAAACCAGAGAAACCATCAAGAGAGCAGGGAGACAGCCTACAGACTGGGAAAAAATATTTGCCAACTCCAGGTCTGACAAAGGCTAAACATCTTGGATCTACAAGGAACTCAAACATGCTGAAAAGAAAAAACAAACCACCCCATTATAAAATGAGCAAAAGATATGAACAGACACTTCACAAAGGAAGATATCCAAGCAGCCAACAGACATATGAAGAAATGTTCAACCTCACTAGTCATCAGGGAGATGCAAATCAAAGCCACACTGAGATACCACCTAGCTCCAGTCAGAATGGCAATTATCAACAACTCAAAAAATAACAGCTGCTGGAGAAGGTGTGGCAAAAAGGGAACACTTCTACACTTTTGGTAGGAGTGTAAACTAGTGTAACCTCTGTGGAAAGCAGTGTGGCTATTCTTAAAAGCTCTAAATATCAACCTCCCATATGACCCCACAATCTCCCTACTGGGAATATATCCTGAAGAACTCAAATCACTCTATAAAAAAGATACCTGCATACGTATGTTTATCGCAGCATTGCTCACAATAGCAAGAACCTGGAAACAACCATGCTGCCCATCAAAAGAGGACTGGATTAAAAAAATGTGGTATATATACATGATGGAATACTACGCACATATAAAAAAGAACAAAATCATGAATTTTGCAGCAACCTGGATGGAACTAGAGTCTATAATACTGAGTGACCTCTCACAGAAACAAAGATCCGAGTATCACATGTTCTCACTCATATAATGGAACTTTAACATCCAATGTAATATTATAAGGAAATGACTGACAGTAGTGGGAAACTATGGGGGGGCGGGAGATGGGATTAATGGCAGCAAATATCTGTCTGGGGACAGGGAAATACCTCTTATCAACAGGGTGCCTGAATGAAACGTACTTGTATACCTAACCCTTAACTGTACCCCACAACACCATAATAAAAAATATTGATAAAAAAAAATATATATATATATTCCTCCACTTCTTTTCCTGTTGGAACAGATAATATTCTCTTCATGATACTGTTATTCATGAAGGTATAAATATTAAATTACTACAGAGATTCAATAGACATGTCATTTGTTATGGAATGATATTGTGTATTAGTATAAAATTTTTAAAGTATTCTCTTATGCAATTTTATTTTATTTTATTAATTATTATTATTATTTTTTGAGTCAGGGTCTCATTCTGTCACCCAGGCTGCATGCAGTGGCATGATTACGGCTACCATACCTGTACCTCCTGGGCTCAAGTGATCGTCCTACCTCAAGCTCCTGAGTAGCTGGGACTACAGGTGTGTGCCACCATGCTTGGCCAATTTTTTAATTTTTTTTTTGTTGTCACGTGGTCTTGCTTTGTTGCCTAGGCTGGTCCCAAACTCCTGGGCTCAAGCAATTCTCCTGCCTTAGCCTCCCAAAGTGCTGGGGATTACAAGCATGAGCCATTGCACCTGGCCCTCTCAGGCAATGTTAGATTGGATTTGTAGCTACTGCCTTCATTGATGAGAGTCTATAATCTTTTAAATTACAATCTAAATGATAACCATGTTATATTAATTGATTGTATTTAAAACAACAGTATACAAACAAGCATATTTTAGTAAGAAATACTCATTAAATATATTGTTTTGAAAATATTTTAAAGTGAATTTGAAGCAGCTTCTATTAAATTGGTGTTTGCTATAATACAGAACTACAAAAAACATTGCCTCATTTCAGAAGAGGTCAGATAAGGATCAGACTTCTCTCATAGTGGAAGAAAGAATGTTATTTTTTCTGCATCTTTTTAAAAAAGGAGGCCTAGCTTAATACTGAATAAACAGTAAATGCTTCGAAAGAAAATAATTTTTTTTTAAGTGTCTGAAACATCTTTAACTTCAAGTACAATTAAAAATACCAGTGGTTAGCCAGGCTCGGTGGCTCAGCCTGTAATCCCGCGCCTTTGGGAGGCTGAGGTGAGTGGATTGCCTGAGCCCGTGGGTTCGAGACCCGCCTGGGCAGCAAGACCTCATCTCTACAATAAATCAAAAAATCAGCCGGGCGTGGTAGCGCACGCCTGTAATTCTGGCTACTCGGAAGGCTGAGACGGAAGGATCGCCGGAGCCCAGCAGGTCGAGGCTGCGGTGGCCAGGAGCGGCCACTGCACTCTAGTCTGGGTGACAGAGTGAGACTCCAACTCAAAAAAAAACAAAACAATTCCAGTGGCTATGACTTATGTCAATGATAGTAAGTAGACTAAAAGGGAGGGTAACCATAAGAAAAAAATGGGCCAAGTGCAGTAGTTCACACCTGCAATCCCAGCACTTTGGGAGGGGGAGGTGAGAGCCCAAGGATTCGAGACCAGCCTGGGCAACATGGCAATACCTCTTCTCTACAATAAATAAAAATTAGTTGGGCAGGGTGGCACACACCTGTGGTCCCAGCTACTTGGAAGACTGAGGCATAAGGATCACCTGAGCCCAGCAGGTTGAGGCTGCCGTGAGCATGCCACAGCACTCCAGCCTGAGTGACAAAATTAGACTCTGACTTAAAAAAAAAAAAAAAAATTAACAAAGCAATGAGAAAAAAGAAAATGAAGATAGAAATGGAGAAAAGTAACAATAAATTGTGAATAGTAGTAATATAGAAAAGGTCACTGGTTATAATTAAAGAACATCTTTCTATTGGGATTGAGTTGGGAATTTGAATAAGGACCACTAATAATTAAGACAGAAAAATTATCCTTCTTAATCATGTAAAATGTTCCTCTCTATTTGCTAACTTAGTTAGTCAATCATATATTTGACAGAAAAATGAAGATTTGTGGGTACTTCACTAAGTCAAACACCAGCCTATAAATGTACAAAATTTGACTTAGCTAAAAACTAAAGAAGGAATGGGTAGAAATGTGTGATATTAATATGCAGAATGTGGGTATGAAAATTAAGGAAAACATAAATCCTTATACATATATTATTTTTATCTGGTTAATCAAATAGGTAAATGAAAATTCGTTTAATATTTAAATAATTTAAAATTATGTGTAACAAAAATAGTTCTAAAGACTATTTATTTCAAGAAATATAATATTGATGAACAGAATGGGTCAATCGAGGGAAGCTTTGCCAGAATAAGAAGTAAAATCTTCCCAATGTATTTTAATATGTAATTAAAAGGCAACATATTCTGGTCAAGAAACTATAGCAGAAACATAGAGACCTTGTGGGTAAATAAAATAAGACTTTTATTAGGGGTATGAAGTCTAGAAGGAAAAATGATTATAACATCTTCTTGCCCTCAGCCAACTTGAGTTTATGTAGTTAGTGTGTTTATCTATTCTAAAATTATAAAATATACATTTAAAGACTTTCTTAGAGACGTAAAACTTTTTCAATACTCCCCTGCTGTTGCTTCTTGATTTTCATGGATTTGTTTATATCAGTCTACCTAGTTGTATGGGCCCAAATTGTTGATATTAGCCTTTTGTGCTATTAAAGGTAAAGCCGTCTCAACCCCAAACATGCCAATTTAGACCATCAATTATTTCAAGTTGAAGGCACTTGAGAAACAGTAGATGCAGAAAGGGCTGTCTGACTGGTTTTTCTCTACCTCTAGCAAGCCATAAAATACTTTTAAGAAAAGTGCTTTCCCTTTCTCAAACAAGACAAGAAAGTAATCTTTGCCTTCAGAGATTGGGAATTGATGCTACAATGCTGCAATAGATCTGTACAAATAAACTGACTAGACTAGCCCTAATCTTTTACTAGTTTTACATGCTCCAGCTCCACATATATCTCCTAGTGACAACCCTACAATTTATTGCCCTTAGCCAAAATCCTTCCATTCTGTCATTTCCTCACAAATGTACTGTTTCTTTGTCTAAAAGGTACAAAAGCTTTCTGCTCCAACCATTTCTCGGGGTCCTCATTCTCTTGTGAGAATCCCCATGTAAAAATTAACAAACCATGTATGCTTTTTTCCCTGGTAATCTGCATTATGTCAATTTAACTCTTAGACCCATCCAAAGGTCCCAAGGGGTAGAAGAGAATTTATCCTTCTCCCCAACAGCTCATTTGCCCCAATTAAAAAATATATGGACTAGATTCTCTGCCAGCCTGCAAAGTATCAAGTCAGCCCCATCAGATAAACTAATGTTTGCATTATGTCTCAACAGACCTACACTTCAAATGCTTGCTTTTTAAGTGTGAGATACTGAAAACAATAGTAAAATAGCAATGCCTTTTTCATTGCTTTAAACTTTGTTTTATACAGTAGAATCTGGTACTTGGTGTTAGCAATAACTTTGATCTCCACCTATGCATCCAATTTCATAATTAATTTTTTTGGTTACAAAGCAGGTTCACCATTTAAGATCTCTTTCTGACAAGGCATCACAGGTATTGTTCTTTTATTACCCTGAAATGAGAAGATGACCAAGTGCAAAAGCATTCTGTAGCCAGAGTGGCAATAAAGCAATGATCTAGAGATAGCTCAAAAGATTACACAGCAACTACAAAGAGTGACTGACATTTAGATATGATAGAAATGCTCAATTTACTTCAAACAATTTTTGAAAGAGCACCATTCATATATACTAAGAAGTTCTTCAGGTTAAGTTGAAAATTCTGAAAACAACTTCAATACTCTTGCCTGAACGGATGATAAAATGTGGAAGTTTTGATAACTACCTCAATTATAGATTTAATATGATCTGTTTAGGTTAGAAAAGGTACATCCCACATATTACGGTACATTTAATAGGGGGAAAGCTCAGATTAAATCTACTAATCATGGGAAACTTTTACCTTAAAAATATTTTTACACTTACTAAAGTCTTTTATACTGTACTTCAGGCTATAAATCTGGTTTAATGTCTATAGGTTTGATTTAACTTCTAGCCAGTTTACCACCTTCTTTTAGAGGAAGAATACAGAGATTAAAACAAGAATTCTGTCAAGAAAACTACAATGTGGGTCTGATGTATCAATAAATTTTCATTAGAAAATGTTAACAGAAGATATAATAGGCACAGGAAATTTTTTTAAACTTTTAATTATTTTACTTTAAAGATGTGGAGTACAATTCAGGGTTAGATATACAAATATTCATTATGCAGGTACCCTTGTTGATGAGGTGTGCCTCCCCCGCTTCCCCAGGCAGATTCCCACTACTGCCAATTCCACCTCCTGACTCCCCACTGCCCCACAGTTTCCCACTACTGTCAATCCTTTTCTTATAGTAGTATGATAGTTGCTCAGGGTCCGCAGCATTGTTTACAGTAGCAAGAACATGGAACCAACTGGGCTGCCCATCAAAAGAGGACTGGATAAAAAACATGTGGTACATATACACAATGGAATATTATGCAGCCATAAAGAACAAAATCATGAACTTTGCAGCAACCCAGAGGCACAGGAAATATTGCTGACCTGATCTATGTTTAGTTGGACACTTAGAACATTCCTTTACTCAACTTTAAAGATGTAGAGATTCCATATAACTTAAGGAGAAATACGCAATGAAAACAGCTTTGCAACATTACCAATGGTCTGTTTCTAAACTAAAATTAGCACCCCAACATTATATTTCCTACTTATTGCACAGAACTTAAGTACCCCATTAACACACACACAGGCTACTTGGACAAATTTTGAAGGGGTTTTTTTGTGTAAAACCTGGTTATATGGATACACCAATAATATAACTAAAACAAATCAGAGCAGGCAAAAAAGTCCTTATTTGTATTATCCTTCCTTCTCCAATTAGCTCAGAAGAAAATTAACTGAGAAGAAATTAACTAAGAAGAAAATTAACTAAGAAGAAACAAATACTATCTGGCACATCAGATTATATTACAATAGTTTATAATCATAAGGTGCTCAAAGGAAGTTTTATTTATCTCACCAAGAGCAATGTAGGGGCCAGGAGTTTATTCTTTGGGAATTCTACTTTGCTTTCTCTCTCTCTCATGCTCTCTCTCTTTTTTTTCCCCCTTGGCAAATACTAGAAGAGTAAGTATGTCTGGACTTATATATTTCCACAGTTAAAATGGGACATTAAGGCTACTTTATTCTAAACTTTTTTACTTTTTAATGATTGAGTTAAATTCATCTCAGGAGGAATTAATTTCTAAGGGATTCGTTAAGGGTCTTTGCATCTACTAATGGACCCACCCACAGGTGTTCTCCAAACAATCAGGACTAATTAGCATTTTTATTGACTGTATTGAACAGGGAACACTGGAAGAAACACTTAGTAGCCATATAAATGATTATCTCACCCTTGGAATTTTATTTGCTAGCAAAGAAATAAAATTCTCTGTGGAGAAGAATGGAAAAGGAAAAATGGCTTTACTCCATGACAGTTATCATGAGTTAACCTCTTGTAAGGTAGACAAAGCATTATATTATGTTGTGTATAATTCAGATCAGATTCCCACCTATAACAGCTACCATGTTCTAAAGTCTGTGTTTGATTCTTTATATAATGTATCTGGTATTTCAGAAAAACTTTACAAGATACACATTGATATTACCATATTTACCCTTAGGGAAACTGATATTTGAGAAGATGATTCACTTACCCAAAGTCATAGAAATAGCAAACTCTAACCCTTTGCCCTCTCATTGGAAAGCGCATTTGCTTTTCCATGACACCTCTCCATTTGTCCTGTGGTTTCTAAGGATAACTCATTTATTGCAGAGTTTATTTACAAAAATGTATAAAAAATACATTTTTAAACTTAATTTGGAGAAGCTACTATTTGTTGATCTCCGTACCAGACCCTGACAAAATAGGGTAATTCAAAGAGACCTTGCTCTCTAGTAAAGGGATAATTGGCAGCATGTTTTTATATTCAATTTAAAATCTATGATTATTTATACTCATTATCAAGCTGCATCTTGAGTTTGCTACAGTCATAGAAAGATAATTGACTTAGTGTATCATTAATAAACACAGAGGTTAAGTTACTTCTGATCTTGAAATATTAAGAGAATAATAAAGAAAGGAAAATTACCAGTTGCAGAAATTAAAACTTAAGTCCAGAAGCAGACATGGTGATATCAAAAAGAGAAAATTATATAAAATTACCCTGAAATTATTTTAGTGTTGTTAAAGATTTAAATGTGTATTTGTTCATAGTATATTAAACTACTATTCTCCTCTAAGCAAATTGACAGTGACAAATATTACATACAATTTGACTATCTTTTCTTTATTTTTTAATTTTAGGAAAAAATCACAAATTGCTTTATAGTTCCAGAATAATTGTGACATATGAAGCCTACTATTAAAGGTTACAATATTTTATTTCAAAAGTCCAACTACATAAGGACATATTTTTAAGTTTTACTTTGTAGATAAGTGTAATGAAGACATTAATCAGTGTATATGACTTGCAAAGCTGTGTCCTCTTTGGTCTAGATTATTCACATAAAAGCACATCTGCTCTGGAGCTGATGACAGCCAGAGTACTAATATGACTTTTTTTGCCCCTTTCAGCACAAATGTTATTACTAATGACAAGCTATTTTAGAAAAATATTTGTTTTCTTAAGAGGTAGCAGTGTCTCAAAAGTTAACAATCAGATTTCATTAAATAATTAGATTCCATCTTACTAATATAATTTTATATTTAAAATGCTTAGTGGAGGGAAAAAGGTGTAAGAGAGACTCTTTATAGAATATTTCAAATGATACCTATATCAAACTGCCATTCCAACCTACAGGAGTTCTTGATGACACTAAGATAATTGTTTGAAATACCTCTACTATTTATGCCATACTATTTTGTCATATATTCACTTTTCTAAGTCTCTGAAAAGTTAAGCAGGAACTTTTGGAAACTCAAAAAATTATAATCGAATGTGGTTGCTGCTGAATTATACACCAGAGGCTGAATATATGGCCAAGCTCAAAGCAGATTGACATAAGAGTTATAAATGAATAATAAACAACAACCTCTCAAAGGATTTAAGATAGGCTGCATTGATTTCACCATAAGGCAGAAATTTCTGCAACAATAACTTTCATCTCAGCTTTTCTTTCTCAGATGCTCAACTTAAAAAACGTATTTTATTCACAATCGAGATTTTGTTAAGAATATAAAATACAGGTGTTGACAACATAAATCTAAAGGAATTTATGTAAGTTTTCCAGTTAATCACCCAATTGAAAATATATCGGTGTACAATTTTTATGACAAATTAAAAATAAAAATGAAACATTACCTTTTATCATCAATATAGTATTTTAATTTAAAAATTTTTACAAATATGATTCACTGTTAGTTCAAGGAATCAAATAATCAATGACATGATTTCAGAAAAAGCTATTCCTAGCCACACACTTTAGACCTCCTTTCCCCATTCCAGCTTTCTAAAAAAAAAACGTTAACTAGTTTAGTTGTTTCTTTGGGAATTCACATATGCACATAGTTATGTTGCTACTACTTGAATTATTGCTCTCAGATATTGCCCCTTGACTTCCTTCTGTGGTAGGTAAGCATTTATTTCCTTGAACTTATGTTTTTAACTTTTCCTCTTCCCTCAGAAACTAAACTAGGGTTATTATAGTTTTGATTAAGTCACTGGTCAAAGTTTACATGTTCAAGATTATCTAAATACTGCCCACTGCTGAGCCATATAACACATTTTAATTCTTTTTCTTTTTTGTGCAAATTTGTGTTTTGCTGTTTCTTATTTTGACCTTTTAGAAATATATTACTTGTAAGATATATAAGCACTATTCTTTCAGTTGACTAAACAGATCTACCAAATGTATCAAGATTATTCAGATAGTCATTAAATGGGTAAATAAATCTAGGCTACTCTCCCTGGCTACCTCTCTTGGACTGACTTCAGCTGGTTACCACATCTGTACCAGGACCCTTAGACACTTTGCATTGCCAGAGCCTGCTTGGACTTTGCTTGGTTGTTTTCCAGTGATGGATACCCCCAGGTTGTTTCTATTCCTTGATTTAGTTCTTTCTTTTGCTGATGCACAGTCTCTAGTAAGTTCCCAAGAAATGGTACAAAAAGATAATTTGAATTTTATATCAAAATGTCTTTATCATATTCTTTTTTTTAGTCAGAATCTCACTCTGTGGCCCAGACTTGAGTGCAGTTGAACCATCACAGCTCACTGCAGTCTCAACCTCCTGGACTCAGTTGATCCTTCCACTTGAGTCTCCCGAGTAGCTGGGACTAGGGACTACAGGTGTGTGCCACCACACCTACTAATTATTTTTTATGTTTTGTAGAAACAAGGCCTCGCTATGTTGCCCAGGCTGGTGTCAAATTATTGGGTCAAGTGATCCTCCTGCTTCAGTCTCCTAAAGAGCTGGGATTACAGGCATGAGCTTCCATACCTAGCCTATCTTATTCCCTTCTTAATAGGTAAATTAAATGGGTAGAGATTTCTAGTTGAAGATAACTTTCCTTAAGACTTTTGAAGATATTTCTCCATTGATTGGACATCCAACCAATCTTTTGAACTAAATTCTCACATATTTTACTTCTGGGGGCTCTTTAAGTATTTTCTAGAGCATGTATTTCCCCATAATTCTTGTGTTTTTAATTTTATTAATAATTTTAAAACTACTAAATGTAAAAAGGACCTCTTGTATTCATTCTCTATGATCTACATCTTTTAAAGTTGTTATGATTAACTTCCATGGAATTTGTAATATTTTAAAATATTACAATAATTTTAGTTTTTATTTCTTTGTAGTTATGTGTTTGTTTTATGCTAGTTTGGGGGTTCATTCAACTCTGGAGATATCTGAGTATACAGGTGACCTTGAACAGCACAGGTTTGAACTGTACAGGTCCATGTGTATGCAAATTTTTAAAATAAAAGTTATACTGTGTGGGCCAGCCTCTTCTGCCTCCCCTTTTATATCTTCCATCTTCTCTGCCACCTTTGAGACAGAAGACCAAGCCTTCCTTGTTCTCCTCCTCCTCAGCCTACACAATGTGACGATGATGTGGATGAAGACATTTACGATGAGCCACTTAATGAATAACAAGCATATTGTTCACTTCCTTATGATTTCTAAATAACATTTTCTTATCTTAACTTTCTTTACTCTAAGAATGCAGTATATAATCTAGAGGGTACATAAAATGTATTCATTGAATTTATATTATAAGAAAGGTTTCTGGTCAATAGTAAACTACTAGTAGTTAAGTTTGGGGACATCAAAAATTATACCTTATTGATTATTACACATTGCATGCCTGTATCAAAATATTACATGTACCTCATAAAGATCTATTTATTTTTTCCTTTTGCCATTTTCTTCTACTTTATTGTATGGGTTATTGCCATGTTTCTTTTATCTGTTTGTTTTGATATTCATTTTTCACATCATAGCTTTCTTCAAATTTCTGGTGATCTTTGGATCTGTTTATATTGAGGAAAGAAGACCATGAAAGATATTGACACACCCTTTAGGAGACAGGGGCACACAGACTGACACACTTCACTGAAGTATCACGGGGAGAGGCAAAGTTTACTTTTGGAGATTATTTGTTACTTTCTAGAGAACTACATTTTGGTGCTCTCTATATTCTCTGGAGAATAATCACTTAATTTTATGGCCAGGTTTGGTGGTTATGTTTTGTTTCGTTAAAGGCTGGCTGGAGGTGATTGGGAAGGTAAAGAAAGGGGTCTGGACGATAACATTCAATTTATAGACATTAACCCACTATACCAAGTTGGTATATTTACTTTCAGCATCCTCCCTAGTCCAGAGTCATCACTATTCAATTTTATTTTTACACAAAAATCAAACTCCATGTCTGATTCAGAGAGGGGCACAAGGAAGACAAAAAGAACAAGGATTTGCCTAATTACTCAAGGCTGAAGAGGAAAACCGGATTGTCTTCAGGGGTTGACTTTCAATAGTTTCTGTTGCTTGTAGGTTTCTAAGATAATGGGCTCAAGTTCAGGGCCTTTCTGGGGTTCTCTAGTTGAGAGTACTGGTTACCACTCTCTCGTATAACGTTCTGCATATGGTTCACTCACCATTCTTAGACTCTCACATGATTTATCTTTACTCTCATTGTCTTTTTCAGTTCATATTTTGGTCAGCCCTTTTTGTCATTTTTGTGTGCTTTTTAGGAGGTAGAGAAGGAAATTATGTCTGCTTGATTTGCCATAATTACTGAAAAGTTGTAGATTTACGTCTAATCAAGGGAATAATCACTTAAAGAATGTATGAAAAATTTTAACATGGAGAAAGGATATATTTCCAGAACACTTAATTGCTTTTATCTTTTTTTTTTTTTTTTTGAGTTGGAGTCTCACTCTGTCGCCCAGACCGGAGTACAGTGGCCGCTCCCAGCCACCGCAGCCTTGACTTGCTGGGCTCCGGCGATCCTTCCGCCTCAGCCTTCTGAGTAGCCGGAATTGCAGGCATGCGCTACTACGCCCGGCTGATTTTTTTTTTGATTTATTGTAGAGATGAGGTCTCGCTGCCCAGGTGGGTCTCGAACCCGCGGGCTCAGGCAATCCACTCACCTCAGCTTCCCAAAGGCGCGGGATTACAGGCTGAGCCACCAAGCCCGGCTCAATTGCTTTTATCTTATATATTCCTTTGACAATTCTATTACGTCAATGGTTACATAAAAATGGACTTGAACTGACAACTTTCATATTTTTCTTTATTTTTTGTAGCTTTATCCAGGATTCTAATGCCTCATAGTTACCAGTTAGAGTTCAGGAAAGTTAACAGAAATAAAAAGAAATAAAATAAGATTGGGCCTTTGTTAGAGTTTATAGAGGCATTTTCGAGAAAAAATTTAAGAGTGGCATTAATTTATTAATTTGTTCAGGAATTGCTCTAATTTAAGAGGAGTTCATATTATGATGTGCATATAAATGGAAACATAGACATTTGAAAAATAATGTAATTCTCTGGAGTAATTTTTTTCTTCCTTTTATATATATTCAGAAAGCTGGCAAAAGTTCATGTATTTTATTTCAGGTCAATTAATCATAATATTAGACTTCTCTAATGATTTGCAGAAGACTAAGTTGCTTAAAATTCAACTGTTATGTTTTAGTATGAACACTTCCCCTCAGAAATTCTAGACTCGAGTGTTTGTATAGTTCCAGAGATCAGATGGAAGTTGGGAAGCAACATCTTCTCAATGATATTCTTATAAGAAATCACTTAATATAGTATATGTACGTTCATTGAAGTCAAAGATATAAGCCATACAGAGTGCCATCAGCACTGGGTGCCACACCAAAAAATAATTATCCACATTCAAAAACCTTAAAACTGAATAGGTGATATGCATATACAACTATAAGTTAGATTGATTAATGCCATACACTAATCAAACAAAATAACACAGAGAGTCAAAGTGAGGATTTTCCAGAGCTGGACAATAATGAAAAAGTCAGGGATCATTTTAGGAAGAGATCCTTGCATGCCCAGACTTTTAAAAACTACTCAATAAGCAAAGGGATAGGAGATAGTCTGGGGCTAGGAAGCAATGTTAGCAAAGATATGAAAGTTGGGAAGTAAAATTGATAAAACAAGTTTCTAAAAATATTGTCATGTCGAGTCCCTAAGACTGTCTTCAGGTTTGGGGATTTGCTGGGAGGATTCATGGGACTTAGCATATATTTGTAGTCATGGCTATGATATTTTACAGTACAAATACAAAAAACAAACAAAAACCCAGTAAAGAAAATAAGTACATGAAGCAAAGTCTATAAGAAACCGGGTAGAAACTCCTAAAAGTCCTCTTCCAGGAAAGACAGAGGCTGTTTCATTCTGCCAGTAATGGAATTGTGACAACATATGTGAAATGTTATCTATAAGGAAAGCTCACCATAGAATATGAGTACAAGGTTTTTATTGGGAATCTGTCATGTAGAAACCCTCTGCCTACTACATACCCAAATTTCAGATTTTCTTTAAAAAAAAAAAAAAAAACCAGATGTTTGGGTGAGTGAGCCACTCTTATCAGCTCTGGGAATGGTGGACCCTCTGGAAATCCAAGTTAGCAGAAAACAGTCAAGAGCCAACCTTGCAATCAGGGCTTTCTAAGCATAGCAATCTCAGGCCTACTGTTGAGAGAGGAGAAAGGAAGCAACTGGATAGGAAGACAGATTAGCACAGTCTGGAAAAAACTTCTGCTGCAAGTCCCATAGACTGGAGTGAGAACACCTATTTCCATGTCCCTGGACCGCCCCTTCACACGCTTCTTCTCGACTGGCCCTTTTCAACCCTCTCCTGATTGATGTATTTCAATCTCACACTATGGTGCCTCTTTCTGATTGGTGCTATCACCAACCAATCAGCCCACACTCAAGACTATATAAACACCTGACCTTAGAGACTATGTAGGTAACCCTCTTTCATCCCCTCTTGTAGCTGGGAGTTTTTCTGTTTTCTAATAAATTGCTACTTACTCATTCCCTGATGTCCATGTCTCTTGTTGTTCCTGAGACAAGAAACCAGAATTGTGGAACTAGAAACGCTGCTGAACGAGAAGAGCTGAGTGCACCAGACAGGAAGAGCTGGACCTGCCATGCTGAGAGAGTTTCTACACTCCTTGGGAGTCTGACTTGCTGGCCCACTGAACCGGCAGAACTGTGAACACTTCTGGTTGTTAGCTGTCCGACCCCCAAACTAAGAGAGCTGTAACCCTCCTTGGGGGTTCTGCTGCTGTTGGCATCCCCAAGTACTGGGGCACCACCACATTCCCCTATCCGGACACCATTCATTCCCTGGCTACCGTGTGGATCCCAGGGGAGCAGTACAGCTTCGGGAACTGCAAAATCCTTTGGGGGCCCAGCTCGCCAACGTGTTAGACAAAAAAAATTGTATCACTGTGTTAATTCTTTCTGCACAATTACTAACTACAGAACACAGTTTCTAAAACATCTTATTAAGAGTTACAAATCCCAAAGTTTCCCGAAGCATTACATCTTACCTAGTTTTGACACCATTTTGAAGAACAGACCAGAAAATTTCCTAGTCTGTCATAATAGAATTACCTAAAGTTTCATTCACTACTCTCCATTATTCTAAGAAGAGAGGAGAAAGGTCTTGGTTCAACAATAACATTACTGGTGTTATTACTATGTTGATGGCATGACTAGTACACTAAGTTTATTTTTTATTAGCTTTTTTTAATAGTGCAGGAAGTTCTTTTTGAGTTCAGATTTTTCTTTCAACAATAATTCCAAGTTATCATAATCTTTCATTTATGCATTGTATTTTGTTTCAAATATAAAAATATACTTTTTACAGTATTAAAACAGGATTTGATCAAAAGATTCAGGAATGTGTGTATGCTAGGTACTTATTTTTTCCAACATGTCATAAATTGTCTCACTAACACATTTTGGTTTTTTTCATTTATTTCCTCTTGTATTATTAGAATGACAATTCATCTACAAGTTTCATGCAAAATGACTCTTAGCAATAAGACTAGGTTGAAACTGAAGTGCCCTTTAAAAACATTTTGTTGACAAAAGAAGGTTTCATTGTTGTTGCTGTTTACTTTTTGTTCTTTAAAATTGATTTCTTACGAACTGCAAGTGTGCTATTAACAAAGTTAGCTTTTGTTAAATATAAAAAAGCTAGTTTCTTACAAATGTATCCTTTCAACCCAATTTTTATCACCACCCAGAGTCATAATTACATGAAGTAAAGCATCCAGGGTTATGAATAAAGGATATAAATGAGGTTATATTTTTATGTCATATGCTGATAACTTAAAATTTATACTTTCTGTCATTGTGACTGAAGAAATATAACCTCAGACTGCAAACATACTGTCTTTTTGCAAATAAATGGTGAGGGAAGAAAACTATAACAAATAGTATAAAAAAGCAAAATTATTCTCCTAAATAGCTAACGTTGTCCTGCTGATAGAAGACCCTTGAAGCTTTTTTAAGGATAAAGTCCTACTGTTGTTAATTTTTAAAAAGCACAACTATGAAAGAATGATTGACCCCTGATGTTAAATCAAATTTACTTTATCTCAAGAATAGGGTGGGAATAAGTTTGGCAAAAAGTACTAGGGTGTAACCAACATGATGATTATTTCCATGTGTTAAGCACCAGAGGAAGAAGCCTTTCAAGTTTACCAAGTCCAACTTCCATAAAACAGAATTGCCTTGATGTCAGCTATAAACTCTCATTTGTGCTATTAATCTTTATCTTAAAATAAAATTGTCATTTTTTGAGCTTCAGCAACAGGTTCTCATTGTTACATTTCCTGTAGTATTTATCTTGTAGGAACAAGAAAAAAGTGTGAATGGAAAAAATATATGTGTTCAGGATTATAGTGTTCATAAGAAATCTACAAATACTATCACATAAAATATATTTTCAATAAGCCTGAAATCATTTTTTATGAAGTATAAAAATATATTCTGTAGTCTAATACTTGGCACATACTGATATTTAGCACAAATTATGATGTATTTGTTGAATGAATATGTGCTAATTTTGCCATGATATGCTAAATGTATAATAGTTTAGAAGTAGTTTTAAACTATTAGCTAGCGATACTGTTAACATTTGAAATTCTATAAGAATTGGGAAACAAAAAAAAATTCTCACTTTGGGAAATATTCACTTAATGGAATAAAACTATGTAAGAAAATAAGGGAGGATTTAGAGAAACACACACAAAACAAAGGCAGGGACATGAAAACATTCCTAACAAATCTTAAGGATATTAAAAAAAAAAAAAAAAAAACCACAATGAAAGGAATGGAAGAAATAGTTTTGTGTCTGTGTAAACCAGCTTCATTTCTTAGTTTCCCCTTAATGTTTCTAATAGTTTGGAATTATCATTTTCTTCTTTGACTATCTGTTTTCTCTGCTCCCCCATATTTGTTCTTAATTAGAGAAGTTTAATTACAGTAAAATTATTTCTATCAAGTCTCATTTTTTGTGCATCTCTGTATTTAATCAACAATTTCAAATGCATCGAATTAGTAGTACAATCATTCAAATGTAAAAGGTGTGTTAAGGCATCCTTTATAACCAGTTATTTAGTGTTATTTTTGCCTTTTGTCTTTGCACGCAAACCCAGCACTCTCAGTGATCACAGTAGTCCCGTTTCCTGTGCTCCGATTGGCACCTCTCACACAGTGACACGTGGTGCCTAGAGATTATAGAATTGATTGAAGATACCACAGGAAGATAACCACTTTGCCACAAAGAAAGTGCTACTACACTGCGCAGATTAGTCTTGGGAAACCAAAAGGAGATAAGAAAGTTCCCACTAGCTAAAGGTCAAGATTCCAACTCATTAACACCCAAGGCCCAACTATCAAGCAATTCACACTGCTTCAATGCTGTTTAAGCTACATGAAAACTGGATAATACTAATAAGACAGTACAAAGTCTATTATATCATTAAGGAATATAATTCAAATATATATGATCACTTTTCTCTAGGAGACCTGAGGAGCTCTGTCTTATGAACAGGAATGTACTGGTCTTGAGTGGTGTCAAGAGCTAGACAGGGAGTCTGGGAGATGGATTCTAGCAGATACAGTTTACAATGGAGGAAAGCTGCCTTGTGCTTAATAAAAAGTATCAGGAGTAATGTACAAACAGTGTTGGCATACACCATGCACAAGAAGAGTGAGCAGAAAGCTTTAGTTCCAGAGTATCATTTGAGAGATTACCTTTAGGGATTCAACTGGCCTTGAGATCTCTGCCAAATGCCTACTCCAGTGGGAACAAGGTTGAAGTCATGCGAGCTTAGGGAGGAGAAGTGACCAAAATGGGGGAGTGTGTTAGATATGGGATCCCGACTGATAAAGCTTGCTTCCATCTCAGCAATTCCATAAGTCTAACCTTAAGAAGTCCATCAGAGCTCAAACTAGTTAATTTCACCAAACTGTGATGGCGAAAAAGGCAGAGATCTTGTTTAATCAGCTTTATAATAATGTCTCTTAGCATCAACATCCTAACATTATATGTGGCAAGAGAAGATGACAAAAGTTGCATTAAAGTATAGCATGTGGCTGGGCATGGTGGCGAATGCCTGTAATTCAAGCAATTTGGGAGGCCAAGGCAGGAGGATCACTTGAGGCCAGGAGTTCAAACCAGACTGGGCAACATGGCAAGATCCTATCTCAAAAAAAAGAAAAGGAAAAGAAAAAGAAAATTAAATTAAATGGAAATGTGTTCCTGTATTCTCAGCAGTTCGGGAGGCTGAGGCAGAAGGATCTCTTGAGACCAGAGTGCCACTGCACTCCAGCCACCTGGACCACAGAGTGAGATCCTGTCTCAAAAAAAAAGACAGCATGTTGTCAGAAAAAAACTCAGTCTGATTGGCCAAAATAATGAAATAGTTCTGAGAAATTAGATGGAATTTTACCCTGAGGTAGTTGTAAAATAAACTATTTCTCAATTATAGATTGAGCTAGGCAGTACAGAGCAGTAGTTTCTTAACTAGCAAGTCCTCTGAGACAGACTGCAGGGGTTTAAATGCCTGCTTTTGCCATTAGCCAGGTAACCACCCCTCCACTGCATGAGCAGGAGGCTGAACATTTCCTATGCAGACAGGTTGAACCACAAAGGCTCTGAAGTAAGGTACACTCCTCCCCAGAGAAAATGGAAATATTTCACTCTGGGGAAACAGACAAGCTCCCCTTTCCCCAGAAAGGTCTATGTAAGGTAACATTAAAGAGTATACAACAAAAATGTCAGGATACAGACAACCAAGAACACTTGTCAACCAAGGTTCTAATTAAATTTTTAGTGTCCCATTTTTAAATAGAAATAAATATATTACCAGACATGGAAGGGAAGTCATTAACATTAAAGACAGAAACGCATACAAAGTAAGATGAAAGAAGAATTAATGGGAAACAATAAAAATGTAAGAAGCTGAATAAACCTCCTTCCAAATTAATATCTTAGAAGATATATGGACACTGCATGATAAATGAATGGCATAGAAAATACACTTTTCTGATCACGCTATTTAAAAATCACAATCTCCAACCTTCCTTTCCCATCTCCTGTATGATTTTTACCTATAGTATCCTAATATACATTTTGAAAATTGCTATCTGTATGTCCTTCCTGCCCAGAGTTACACTGATTCGCTTAATCTTTATTACAACTCTAACACCCTCAGTTACAGATGAAGAAACCGAGGCATGAAGAGTCTGGGTATGGCATGAAGAGTCTGGGTATCTTGCTAAGGTCAGAGAATGTTACATGTACAAAAACTAGCATTTGAATACGAGCATGGTGGTTTCTGATTATCTATCTGTTCTTAAACATTTGCTCTGCTACCACCCCAATAAAATGTAAGTCCCTCAAGGTAGAAATTTTTTTCTCTTTTTCTCTTACTGTTATTTCTCCAGTACTTAGAAGAGTGGCTATATATAAGAGGACAGGATACATATTTATGGAATGAATAAGAAAAACAAAAAGAAAAATATTTACACAGAACACTACTGTGAACGACATTTAAAAAATGTAAACACATTATTAGGTTAACTGACAATTGTCATAATTATAGTAAAGAGACCTGGAGAGAGGCAATATGTATGTGGGATAAGGTAAGAGACCTACGCTGTAAACTACAGTAGAAAGGCAATAGGAAATGATATAATTGAAAAAAAAATAGTGGTGTTTTAAGGCCTGTCACCTAAAATACGGGGATAAATGACAGAAGAAACAAACACTCTCAAAAGAGCTTGATCTGTGCCTTTGATCTAGTAAGTGGCACTGTGGGTGGGGACAGCAGCTGCTCTCAAAACGAAGCAAACTCTTCATCCAGGATGGTGTCATGGGAGAGTGCCAAAAGCCATACTCAACACATTGGGAGAAAATATGAGGAGAGCATATAGAAATAAATAGGCCATTTCTCACTGGAATGTCAGAGTAATTAAAATAAATAGTCATGGATGGCAACAGGTCACTCATTTATTACGAACACACCTCCCTTATCAGGAGCCTGAGGATGATACGATTTCATTGTGGACTTTCACGTTTTCAAAGTCAGAGTTAATTTCTGTTTCCAGGTTCCGTCCCCAAACCCGATACAAACAAAATCAACAAAGTGCTTTAGTGTTCCTGAGAGGCTTTTTGCCTGAGGATTGCCTTTCTAATTAAGCCCTCCAACTCTTTAACATGCTAATTTTATCCATTAGCTGCGAGATGAAGTGGTTTCAGCTGTTATCTGTGAATCGCACGACAGGGCTTGATCTGCAATTTCAGGAAAGCTGGATTTTAAAAAAATTTTGCTAATTTTTATTAAAGAAACTCGAGTTCTCACACATCACCAAATGTTTCCGGTGTGGGTAACCAGAATTTTATGGACCTTTAAGGCGAAGAAGATGAAAGGAATTCAACGGTGAAGCCAGGAAGGGCGAATGAACTGGGTGAATGATGAGGTGAAAATTATCTGGAGCATATTTGTGAGTCTTCATCCTTCAATACTGAATAAGAAAGTGAAAGAGGAAAAAAACTAAAAAAAGCATAAAGTTTATGGAAAGTTCGAGAAATACTACCCATCATAACATCACTTGACGATATCCATATTCCCAGAACCTAGATGGAAATGTGTGCGGAGAAATAAAGTAGCAAAAGGGACACTAATCTTAAATAATTGAATCCTATCTCCACTCATTTCACTAAAGAGAAATCCACTTCTTTGCAACTTGAGAGTCTGAACCTCTGGATACCTCAGTTTCTGTTTGCTAAAAATTAGGGTAAAAATAATATCAGTCTCATGGAATTGTCGGGGGATAAAATATTCATTGTATGTTTCACATGTTGTATTGTTATTATCACGGTATATCTAACCTACTTGGTTATGGAAGAAGGATAACTGCATGAGTTCTGTGGCATGCCGAATGCCGAACACTACACAAGTTGGTCTATAGCCTACACTGAGGGAACTGGCTAGTAAAAGCTTGTGATCCCAAATGTTGTTAAAGAAAAAATATTCAATGACACTTGTGAAGGCACAGTAAGGCAGATTATATTCGGAACCATTGCCATAGGTTTTAGGGAACACTGCCATGGACATTTGCCATCCGTAAGAGAGAGATTGGGCTCAACTCCAAATACAGTATGGACGAGTGGGAATGTATAGCCATGGATTGGGGTGGGAGAGCGGTGCCAGTGAATAGAAAGTTACTAAGAAGAAATATCAGGGGTAAGGAAGATTCTGGCTAGGCCAATCTGACAGGCCTCTTACTGAAGAAAGGCCATGGTGACAGTGATCAGTGTCACCTGGGAAAAGGCAGAGGATGAGAAACTGTATTGGATGCTGAGAATATGAATCTTGATAAACTGATTTAGCAAGGCTCTTGTTAAAAGAGAATTTTACAAAAAAAAAAGAAAAGAAAAAAAAATACCTGCACACGCATGTTTATTGAAACATTATTCACGATAGCAAAAACATGGAACCAACCATGCTGCCCATCAGAAGAGGACTGGATAAAAATGTGTTACATATACATGGTGGAATATTATACAGCCATAAAGAAGGACAAAATTATGAACTTTGTAGCAACTTGAATGGACTTAGAGTCTATAATGCTGAGTGATCTAATACAGAAACAAAGAACTGAGTACCACATATTCTCACTAATAAGTGGAACTTGAATAATTATCATAATACTGCAAGAAGGGGATTGGCAGTAATGGAAAACTGCCCCAGGGGGGAGAGAGGGTGGGATTGGCAGTATTGGGAAACTGCCAGGGGATGGGGCAGGGGGGGCGCACCTCATCAACAAGAGTACCTGCATAATGAACATTTGTATACCTAACCCTGAATCATATCCCACATCTTTAAAATAAAAAAAATTTAAAAATAAAAATAATTTTTTTGTAAAGTGGATTTTACAAGCAAGCACACAGTTGGACCTATGAGAAGGTTCAGTAGTCTGACTCAAGTTTAGTCAAACAAAGAATCTTCGTCAGTACACAGCCATTAGAAGTCAAAGGCATAACCCAGTATGTGGAATTGAGTTACTGAGACCGCACTGTTCCTGTCTGAAAGAAGAAACAAATGAGAACAATCTGAAGACATAAGCCTTCACTATCTTCAGAAGAGACAGCAAGTGTGTGGTAAAGACTCTGGAATCAGATGACCTGGATGCTGGTCTCCCACTAAGCAGCTGTGTGACTGTAAAACTTCTAAGTTTCAATCTCCTTGTTTGTAAAATGGCAATAATAATAATATTGAGAGCCTGGCGCAGTGTAGTTTCTCTATAAATATTTGCTATCATTATTATCATATGTTGTTCCTTTCAGTGTCATTACTATACTCATCTTGTTTTGTATTTACTTAGTGTTTTGTGGGAGATACTGGAAAGAAAAAGCAAGTTTTTCACCAGTGAGAGTAAAGGACAATTGTAAGGACTTAGGCTAAATGACACTGATCTAAAGGAACTGCCTGTCTTTATCTCAGTAATGATACTTCCCTGAGAAATTCCTTTAGGCAGCAACTGCTTTAGGACTTACGTTGAAGAAGTTCATGCCTAGTAGATCGAGCCTTCTGAGATCACACAACCAGGCCCTCTCACCATGCACTGTTTTATAAATCCTCACACCAAAGCCTGAGCTAAGCAAGGGTGGCCAAAGTTCCTTGAAACTGAGCCCACAACTGTTCTTACCACTCAAGGTCTACCACTCAAGGAGACAGGTACCACTAACAAGCATGAGATTTCATGGGTGGTGCCACTGACTTACCTTATATGACTTGAAAGAAAACTGTGCCATAACAAGTCCCTAGAAAGCACCTTAGAGCCCTAGGATAGGAATGGAACCACAAAGGCTCAAGACCACCTTTAGGTGAAGACCTCAAACAGTTCAAAGTATCCATTATCTTTAGGTACTTGCTCTCAAAACAACTATGCCCATTTTGCTTGGTGAGCATGAGAGACACAGCAAGACTCCAGTGAGAGACACCGAGCTTAGAGTCACCACTTCATAATCCCTTCTTGATTTCAGAGAGAAAGGCATCCAAACTTGTGAAAGACAATCCACATGAATTATTTTACTTTCTCCCTGATTCTTTTGCCAAATAGCAAATGTTGATATATTAAAATTGCTTTAATTATTCCATTGAATTGTTTTAGCAATTACATTGTCTCAAGTTAATTAAAAGAGTGTAGCAAGACTTTTTAATGAAAATCAACTTGTTCAAGTTGTATAAAAGATGGAAAAAACATTCTAAGCACTGATAGAAAAAAATTCTTGTTGGACATAGATATGAGTGTGCTTTAAGTCACAAAGCTCCTTCACAAGAAGTTTTTGTTTTTGTTTAATTTAGCTTTGTGGACTCCCATCTTCTTGTTTTTCACACGGATATGAGTATCTCTGCTAATATGATACTTTATTATTTGGTTAAATCTCCTTTTTAGTGTTTAAAAATCTTAGTGGCATGAAACAATATGAACTTATTAGTTTACAGTTCCACAGGTCAGAAGTTTGGAATGGGTCTCATTGGGTGTGGAGAGAGATGAAGATGTCGGCAGAGATTCATTCCTTCTGGAGCCTCTAGGGGAGATACATTTCCTTGACTTATCCAGCTTCTCATATTCCTTGGCTCATGGTTTTTGTCCATTGTCAAGACCTAAGATATTCCAGATATCCCTCCCATGACCCTCTCTCTGGTTATCTCTCTCCTCTTCTGTCTCCCATTTTATAAGGATCTTTTGATTAGATTGGGCCCATGTGGACAATCCAAACAGCCTTTTCTCAAGGGCAGCTGATTAGCGATATTAATTTCATCTGCAGTCTTTAATTCCCTTTGCCATGTAATTTAACATAGTCACAGGCTTCCGGGGATTAAGATGTAGACATCTTTGGAGAGTCATTATTCTGCCTTTCTCAAGGTGATTGGGAAAGAGAGATGGCACAGGAATAGAGTCTCCCAGTTTTTCCCTTTCTTAGAACAACTTAGGTATACAGTATTACATAAATCCTAAAAAGTATCATTATCAGGATGCTATTCAACATAACAGATTGAAGCAGCATCTTGGTGAATAGTGTTTGAAGGCCTAAAAAAGTTACTAGTAAATTATGGACCCAAACCAAGGAGAGTATTCGAGGTTCAGAGTGTACAGAAGGGTGAAATTGGTTTTGTAACAGTATAAGGTTCTTAAATGGACACTCAGTGATGTTTATAAAGATGAGTGAATTCAATGCCACTGGTTTTCTATAGCACTATGCAAAAATATAGATAAGTCCCATGTTCTTTTTTGACTTCAAAGTCATTTATAACACAACACCAAAATTGAATCAACCAGAAATACTGAATAAGCCCTAAAACAGAAAGTAATGCAGTATAAAAAAATTTATGCTTGAGCAGACTTTGATTTCCACATGAAGGACGTGTGCTGCCATAATAGGAAGCAGCTAAGAAGACTCAGTATAGCTCAGAACTACTGCAATCAATAAAAATGTTATACTCTAATCTTGTGTAATTTTTTAATCCATGATCTTAGCAATATAGTACACATTATAGGCTTTTCAAAAGAAGAAAATAAACAGCAGATTACAATCAGATATACCAATAAAACATTTTGTATAATGAAAGTAAAATTTTATGTCTGTCACTGAAAGTTCCAACAACAATGGTGGATGAGAAAGTTCTGTCTTTTACTAGAATCTTAAAATAATCTTTATAAAGCACTTGAATCTTCCAGCTTTAACTTCTGAGATAAGTTTGATCTGTCTAATGGAAGCAGGACTGCAGAAAAAGACTATCAAATGGAATTCAAGTGGCTTGAACTATTTAGCAGTTGGGTTTTTTTTTATTCTCAAGACCATAAAGGAACTCTTTATTATTGTTATTGGTAGAACCGACAAAACATTTTTGTTGTGATTTTGGAATGTCACAGATTATTAACTTTTTGATGGAAGGAGTTTTAACACCCTCTGCTTTCTAAATGTTGGTTTACATAATGGCTCTGCCAGATTATATAGTCATTTCAGGGGCAAAGGCAGAAGTTTTAAATTCCTCAAAAGGAATTATTGACTAGATAATGATTGTTGTCAAGCAAGATAAGGCCTCATTTTCTGACAGATTCTCAGAGGTAAGTGTTCCATAGATAGCAAACATAAAAATTTTCTGTACTAAGGCATTCTTTTTTTCCCTGTATCTGAGCTGTCCTTCTAGTCACTGAAAGTTATTGTATGACATAAAATCTGTCTTCCCACCTTTTCCATTAAAAAACTGATTTGTAAGCTCTAGGAGGATGGGAAGTTTGTCATATATATGTTTGATACAAAGGAAAATACATTGAAATGTACAATTTATATTTATCAACTATAGGGAACATCTGTTAACTAGGGGACATATCTATTATTCAGGACAATCATCAACATAACTATTCGATCATTTGTCTGGGAAACCTGTGCTTTGTGTTCAGAGAGAAATCATCCCCTTTCCTTTGTGTTGGTGCAGAGGAGAGCAGAACTGCAGTTTGTATCAATTGAATTCTTGCCGAGATATTCCCTCTGGTGGTGGCTCAACTATATCTGAGAGAAAACTCTTTCACTCCCATTCTCTTCATCTTTGACTCATTGGATATGTCGCCAAGTGATTTTGATGACAGAACCTAGGGAAAACAGCGTACAGGGATGATATGCAAAATGTTTAGCACCTGGGTCAGTGAAGGCATCACAATTAGCATGGGCACTAGCAGTAGCATAGAATGTTGAGGTCTCCTGCCGTGACAGGCAAAGTCTTTAGGTCCTGGACCACAGCAAGGTCCTAAGGTAAGTACTAAGGTCGCCAGCATGCCTAAAGAACATTAGTAGACCTTGAAGCAACTGCTCTTTCCTGATCTGAAGTATCCCAGTGTTTTAACAACTGATCCATACAAGTTAAATAAAAGCTAAGGACCTCCCCTACACCCCCAAAACAAAGGTAGATCCCTGTGGCTAGTAGCTTAATTTGAATACATAAGAAGATGTAAAATTCTTCCTCTTTAGGATATTTTGCTATTTGAAGGACTATCTTGAGGAATGGAAGGGTTCCAAATAAATTTAATAAAATTGCACATGGATTTTGCTGTATTACCTCATTATTACTAATAATAGAAATTTGGTTTCTAATGGTTGTCATTTGTTTCTACAGGGAATACTGAATAATTGAAAATGTTCATATTTCAGAGCTAGGCAGTTGGAATTGTGCTCCTATCATTTACTACCACTGCAATTCTGGACAAACTGATTCACCTTTTGCTGGGGTTTGCATAGCTAGAGGAATGGCCGATAATACCTACCTTATAGCTGATAGCTCTCCTGTTTTGATCTCCACCTACATAACTGTATGGCACCTGCTCAAGAGGTGTTTCCTGGCTATACCATCTAAAATTACAATCCACAATTTTGCTTTGTTATAGCACTTACTACCTGTTAAACAAGACTCTGCCCTTGTAATCTAATCACTTCCCAAAGGCCCCACCTCCAAATACCACACTGGGTAGGTTTCAACATATTAATTTGGGGATAGGAGTACACAAATATTTGGTCTACTGCAGTAAAAGTGCTAAATATTCTGATGCTGTCCAAAAGCTGCCACCAGCAGAGTAATTTAATTCCCTATTTAAGTCAATGGAAACAGGAGGGACCTCTCTCATATTCATAAAAGTCCTTTTCTTGAATCAGATTGAGTCTACCTGATTCAGGAACACATCTCTTAATCCATTAGTTCTTAAATTTGCATATGCATTAGAACCACCAAGGGAACTTATTAAAACACAGATTTCTAGGGTTACCTTCTCAAGTTTGTGATCCTATAAGTCCCAGTTGGAGTCTAAGAATCTACATTTCTCACAAGTCCACAGGGGATGCGGATGCTGCTGGACCACTCTTAAAGAACCACTGCCTCACCCAATATCAGTCGTTAGAGAAAGGCTACAGACAGCTTGGCTAAGGCTGAGTTCTTGAACCAACCCCTGGTTAAAGGGATGAGGAAACCAAGGTTATCTCTGATTTCAGGAGCCACCCTTAGAGATGAATGTAGGAATAACTTTCCCTGACTCATGTTGTTACATAGGGAAGGTGTCAGGAACAAGGAGGAGCAAGATGGATGGATTCTACATAGGAAACTGGCAGCCAAATAACCCTTTTAATGAAACTGACTTTTAGGAAATATATAACAAAGTTAATGCCTTTTTTCACCTTAGGAATTTTGACAACCAAGAACTCACTAAGTCATTTCAATGGATGTCTTCCTTCTGATGTTCTCCACCTCCACATATGCCAAGAATCAGCTCCTTTCCAGTGATTTTTCATTATCATCTTTGATTCATCAATTTATTACATGTCTGAGGGTCTGCTTATCCAAGTCACTAAACACTACTTTGGTATAACCAAAAGAAGATAAAATAGATTTATACTGAAGGACTGGTGGTTTAAAATTCAGCTGATGGTAGGACCAGTGCCTTGGGTACCTTTAAAAAACAAAGCCTATGTTACAAGTTAGCATGCATCGAAATAGAAAAGTGTGTTAGCATGCATCGAAATAGAATAGATTAAGCGTGAGGTCTTCCTAATTTCTTTATTTCATTGTCCTCTTCTCAAAGCCATGCCAACACACACCTATCTTTATTTCATTTTCATTTCTGACTTGAGAAATCACACTTGCTACAGTCACAAGGAATAATGTAAGCTTATTTCTAGCATGACTCAGAACTGTTGCTGTCACATACATGTGCCTTACTTTTGAGACTGAGAAGCCACCTCACAGAAAACTCTGATTTATAGATCATAAATATTTTTCTAACAGATCTTAATTGCTACAAGTAGTATTCTTAACATCATGGTCTGTGTACTCAAAAAATTATGAACCACTATTATAAATAATTGTTATTAGTATTATTAAAAACTGAAGAGGTTTATTTATTTGCCTGAAGATAACCAATAGCTGTAGATATTTTAAAAGAAAGCCCAGTGATAACTCTATTCAATCAAATTGTATTTACTGGGAAGAATCAGCTCTGTTTAGCAATGCTAAAAAGGAAAGAACAGGAACTGAACCCCAAATTGCATAGAAGAATTGACAACATTTTTCTAAAGCAATTTTGAAAATACATATTGATGCACTTAAATATTTTGAGTTTTTCAGTAGGAAATCAGAATCTACTATAAAAAAAGAAATATAACTTAGCAATTTCCATGATGCATACTGAAACTCTAAATCTTTATGATACAGAAAAATGTTAAAATATGTTCTCATCACTGCAATATTGATAACATCTAACATATGGTGGATGAGCATGCAAACATAATTTTGTTTGCATAAGATAATAACTAGGCATTAATTTTTACAGTTAATGTAGTATTCTCACACATACTTTATTCATAAGCTACTGTATCAAAAGGTTGTTGGGAGCATTAACTGTTATTAAACAACTCGTGGATTCAGGGTCAAGCTTATTAACAGCAGTTATTAGGCCTTCAGCAGATGTTGGTTCCAATCCCTTAAGTCTTTTGTGGTCAGTAGGCAACAATTTATTATAATCAGTATATACAGAAGACTGACGTTCAGCATGTTTAAACCTTATATCCTGTGTTACAGAACAGAGACAAAGCTGGAACTTAACTCCAATGATTTAAAGAACTACCCCTTTGTTTCAATTTTGTGACATTATCTTACCATTTATAGTATGCCTCCAAATTCTTCCTGGGTCTACAAGTTAATATTTTATTGTGAACATTCCATTTACTATACAAACAGTTTATAAAGTTAAACTCTTACTATGAATGGATATGTTTCTATGTTAAACATTGGTTTAAATTCACAGTATTCAGAGATAACTGACAATTAGAGATTTAAGTAACGTATCTCCTCGTTTCTTGTATGTAGATTAATTGGAACTAGTGATATAATTTATGTAGAACAGTTAAGAGGAATGCTTCATAATAAAGTATATATTTATAGTTTCTCATGTTAATTTGATGTCAGAGTCTTATTGTAGCTTCTAATATTACTCTTTGTCTAATTATATTTCAGTTTAATTGTTGGTTGGTTTCCATTGTGGTCAGAGAATATACTCTGGATTATTGTTATGACTCAGCACTTTATGAATTTGGTAAATATCCCATGTGGACTTGAAGACAATATACTTTTTATCATTGTTGCACTCAGTGTTTTATTATTGGATGCAATATTTTCTGTGTCAATTGGTGCAGATCTACAAATTATGTTATTAGTCTTCTATATTCATACTGCCTTTTTTTTGTGAGTTGGAGTCTTACTCTGTCACTCAGGCTGTAGTGCAGTGGCATGCTCATGACCACAATGGCCTAAACCTGCCGGGCTCAGGTTATCCTTCTGCCTCAGCCCTCCAAGTAGCTGTTATTACTGTCTTTTATCTGCACTTATTGAAAGAGTTATGTGAAAGTCTTCCACTAGGACTGTGAATCTGTCTATTATTTTAGTATGTAAAAATTTTTATAAATAAATACAGAAATGTCATGTCATTTTGGTAGATTGAATCTTCCATCTGTGTGGAATAGTCCTCTTTATTTCTTTATTGCTATAAAGTCAACTTTACCTAAAAGAGGTAGTTATGGCAATTTCCTTTAGTTTTTTTTTTTTTTTCATGTTCTATCTTTTCCCATTTCTTTATACTTTTAGCCCTATAATGTCCTTATTTTCAAGGTGTTTCTGATGAATAGAGTTGCTTGGTTTATGAACAACAATTCCAAGGTGAATGGATAATGAAAAACCAGCCTAGTAAATGGATAATCATAAAAAGTATGGCCCTATGAAAATTACTCTGGGAATTTAAGGGAGGACATTACAGTAGGGCATGCCAACACCATCAGAAGAATCCCCTTTCTGGATCAGAAAGTGATTGAAACAAGTAAATTAACCTTTTGGTACATTTGTTTGAGGTGGTTTTTCTGAGTCCATGAAATGAATGCACTCAGAGCTGCAGCAGTGCAGAGAATGGTTACATCTAGATTCATTCCTTGTGTACTTTCTAAGTAAAAAATGTTAATAAGAACTGCTCTGCCTGCCAGCAAAAGAGACACATGGCTTTTCCCTGAGGAGGGAGCTCTGTACATCCGGGCAAGTTGGATTTGATACCACTAACCCCTGGAGGCTACAAATGTGTCCTAACAGGAATACACACCCTGTACTGGACTTTGCATACCTGGAGGTAGATGCAAATGTTCAAAGTACTATAAGGGAACCAGAACAGAAGGTATTGCACCAATTTGTTCCACCATTTCACAGTTCCTCAGACCAAGGAACTTTATGGCCCATAATGTCTAACAATGAGCAGTGG
Source organism: Carlito syrichta (assembly GCF_000164805.1). Lineage (NCBI taxonomy): Eukaryota > Metazoa > Chordata > Mammalia > Primates > Tarsiidae > Carlito > Carlito syrichta. The sequence continues at coordinate 220,601 of NW_007246165.1, forward strand.
AGACAATAGTTGTCTAAGATGGGAGAAAATGAAGGCAAAAAGGGCTAGCCTACATGCCTTCAGGAGTGAGTGCTCAAACTCAACATGAGGGTGGCCAAATGAGGATCCCCATTCGATAGGGATCCTTTACTCTTCTGGGGGATCAGGAGAAGTAAAAATGGGGGTGGATGCTGGTGTGACTATACTATTCTTTCATTGGTGGAGGGAAAAGTGGATAGCGATAAGACTATGCTCTTTTATTTCTTCCCTACATGTCCTCAACTTTCTTTTGTCTTATCTTCTGCAATGGTCTCAGGACCAGGGCTGTAAACCTGGGCCCCTTGGACCACACTTTGTAATTTATGCTAATAGGGTGACACATAGCGCATCCCTTAGGCCACATGATATCAGCTTGACCTTCAGGTCTGGGTGTGATGAAAACTGAGTTAAACTATATGGACAATTAATCAATCAATCATACCTATGTAATAAACCCTAATAATAAGTCTAGACCTCAATGTTCCTATGAGCTTCTTGGATTGGCAACACTATGTGTGTATTGTTACACATTGATACCAGAGGGTAAGATGTTCTGAGGATAATAGAAGCTTCATGTTTGGAAGCCTTCCAGATTCTGCCCTGTGTGTTTTTCCCTTTTAATCTTTACTTTTTCTTTTTTTGGGACTACACCTTAACCATGAGTATAATCACTTTCAGTGAGTTCTATATGAGTGAATTATCAAGACAGAGTTGTGTCAAAAGTAAGGGTAGTCCTGCGTGGACTTTTTCCTTTAACTCTTTGGCTAGATCCTGACTCCTTGCAGTTAGCTTCAGAAGTTTGTATCAGGCTTGGCAGTCTGCATGACTGTGCCTTCACACTTTGCAGTTTGGATAATTTTGGGCAATCATTAATAAATGCTAGTAATATTACCACTTCTCAGACATTGCAAGGGCCTACAGCTTACCACTTACCTCTATCCAGCTCTTATTTTAATTATTTAATTTGTGTATATGCTAAACTTCATAAACCATTACCATACTTTTTTGCAAGTCAGTGTTCATTTAAAATTTATCATATATTTACCCTTTCAATTGCCATCTACTTATTCCTGAATTTACATGTTTCTCACTAAGATAATTTTTCTTCTGTCTGAGCCATACCTTTAGCATTTCCTTTAATATAGGCTGCTAGAAAATATTCTCCTTTAAAAAATTTTTTTTTAATGGTCTATAAATGCTTTTATTTTCCTTTGCATTTGAAGGATATTCTAATATAGCATAATTTAAGATTGGGTATTATTTTCTTTCATACTTTAAAGATGTTAAACTACTGCATTCTGATTTCAGTTTTTTTTTCCTACTGGAAACTTCTATACGTTTTATTACTGCTTTTTTTCTTAAGACTTTTTATTTCTGGCTGATTCTATTTTTTCTCTTTGATTTTAATTTCAACAATTTTACTGTAAGAAGGAAGAAAGAGAACAAAGAAAGAAGTATAAGGGGGAAAAACAGGAATAGTTCTAACCTTGAGCCAGGCATTATTCCTTTCCTGGAAACTTTCTCTGCAGACATTATGCAATTGATTGTACCCTTATCCACTGCACCTGCATAACCAGCTACATCTGCTTCTGTAAACTTGCTTGCTTGCCCACGCCTCCAAAATGTTGCCATAAGAGCCCTGGGTAGTCCTAAGTTCTATCTTTAGCCTGCCAGGCTGTAAATCTAAACTATATAAGACAGCCCTGTGTTGCAGCCTGGGGCTCTTGCTCAGAACAACTTCCCTGCAAGCGGCCGCTGGCCAGCAGAGCCTTGACTAATAAACCTCTCTCCTTTGTTAATTTGAGTCTGTGGGCTGTCATTTAATCACTCGGACCCTACTTCATATGGGGGCTTGCCTGGGATTCCCGAGTGCTTAAATTGCACCCGTTTCAACCGATGGGCCTTGTGGAGCTATGTCCCTACGAACTCTCTGGGTTCTCTTGGGCCTGTGTCTCTAGCAGACTCACAATGCCCCTGGGAGCCCTAAGAGAAGTAAGTCAGGTTCCTGATTTCTGTTTAAGTGCACTCCTGTAGGGACCCTCAGGAAAGCTGGATGCAGCACGACTTCTGGGGTCCGAGGTCCTGGTGAGACGTCACCGGGATCTCCTGTTTTGCCCTCAGGTGGTCAAGTCTCAGTGTATAGTCCTTGTCCTTGTCTTTTCATGCTTGGTGTTCATCACTGTTGTGTCCGTCATTGTTGTTGACATCATGGGACAACAATGTTCTCAGCCTGACACACCTCTGCAGCTGGTCTTGTGCCACTTCAAGGATTTCCAGAAAATGGCACAGGACATGGGTAACCAGGTGAACAAGGGTAAACTCACCACCTTTTGCTTTCTCGAATGGCCCACATTTCCTAATTGCAGCTGGCCATCAGAGGGGACTTTCAATCCCACTGTAGTGGAGGGAGTCCACCAGTTTGTCTGTTGCCATCATCTGGACCAGATCCCATATATTACAGCCTGGTACCTCCTGGTAATGCAACAACTGTCATGGATGAGGAAGGCCCAGAGAAATGATAACTCTTCTCATATTTCATCTCTACAGGAAACTCCTAAAGCCAAACCCCCAGTCTTCCAGAGTCCTCTGGAAGATGACGACATTCCCCCGCCATACACCGTGCCCGGCGAAAACAAGGGGATCAGGAGGATCTCAGCCCATCACACACTAGGAGCAGGTTCCCCTATCAGCCCATCTATCCCCCACTTCCCCATCTATCCTCAGGAGAGTCAACGGGTCCCAGTTAACCAACGAGCCCGGATTCATCCTCGGAAAAACCGGAGACGCAGATGCCGGCGGTTCTCCCTTGAAGACAGGTCCTAGGGTTTGATATGGGTGGGATGGGAGCCCTGCCTTTTATGGCATATGTCCCTTTCTCTACTAATGACCTCTAAAATTGGAAAAACCAACACCTGCCATACTCTGAAAGACCCCAAGTTCTTATGTCACTCTTAGAAACTATTTTTTTTACCCACCAGCCCACATGGGATGATTGTCAACAGCTTCTCCAAGATCTCTTCACCGTGGAAGAGAGGGAGAAAATCCACCAGGAAGCAAGGAAGCTGGTACTGGGATGAGATGGCAATCCTGTGGAGCAGTCCCATGTGGAGCATTCCTCACTGAGAGACCTAACTGGGACCCCAACACTGATCGGGGGAGGGAGCGTCTCACCACCTATCACCAGACTCTAATGGGGGTTTTCTGGGCTGCTGCGAGGCACCCAACAAACTTATCCAAGGTAAACGAGGTTATTCAGGGCCAACAGGAATCTCCTACCACTTTTTTGGAATGGTTCATGGAGGCCTACCAGATGTACACTTCAATAGACCCTGAAGCCCCTGAAAACCGGAGGGCACTAGTCATAGCATTTGCCTCCCAGTCAGCTCCGGATATAAGAGAGAAACTGCAGAAAACTGCAGAAAATTGAGGGCTACAGAGGTAAAAATAGGGACTCCCAGGAGGATAGGCAGGCAAAGAAAATGGCCAAGGTAGTGGTGGCGGCCCTGGAGGGAGCTGGGCCAAAACAGCCAGCTGGAAAGGGGGGCAACAGAAAAGCAAAAAGAAAGCCGCTGGCGAAAGACCAATGTGCCTGCTGTAAAAAGTTTGCGCACTATGTGAAAGATTGCCCGAACAAGCCACCCTGACCGCAGGCCCCCCGCCACATGATCAGAAGAGTACCCGCCACCACCGCCCATTCCAGTGCTCCAGCTACAGACAGACTGATGGGGCTGGGGTTCTAGTATCACACCCCCCAGAGCCCGAGGTAAAACTGATGGGGGGGGTGAGCCTGTCTACTTTCTAGAGGACACAGGAGCTGCAATCTCAGTTCTACCAAAGGACAAGGACCCCCTTCAACAGAAACGAACTCTGGTCCAGGGAGCTACCAGAACCGAGTTAGTCCCCTGGACCACCAAAAGGCTGGTAAACCTGGGAAAGAGGGAAGTGACCCATTCATTTTTAGTAATGCCAAACTGCCCGTACCCGCTCCTAGGGCGAGACCTCCTACACAAGCTTAAAGCCAGCATAGGTTTCCAGGAAACCACAGCAACTGTAAAATTAAGCCAACCAGGGGTGTCAAGAGTTCTAGTCACTGTTCCTCTAAGTGAGGAGTATGTGCTAACTGAAAATAAGCTCCCCCTGGACTCATCAAATGCCTCCTTACTAGTTCAATTACAGACTGAGTTTCCCCAAGTATGGGCTGAATCAAACCCCCCGGGCTGGCATCCCACCAACCGCCGGTCATTGTGCAGCTCAAAAGTCAGGCAATGCTCATCAGAGTAAAACAGTACCCTATACCCCAGGAGACCAGGAGGGGTATTGCAGTCTACCTCCGGTGCCTCTGGCAGACTGGAGTCTTAGTACCATGCCACTCGTCCTGGAATACTTCACTGCTCCTGGTCCGGAAGGCAGGCACAGGGGATTAACGGTCGGTGCAAGACTTAAGTGACGTTAATAAGCGAGTGGAGGACATTCACCCCACGATCCCTAACCTGTATACCCTCTTGGGGGGCTTTCACCCAAAAGACAAGTATATACTGTCCTGGACCTTAAGGATCCCTTCTTTAGCATCCCGCTGGCCAAGCAAAGCCAGCCTATGTTTGCTTTTGAATGGACGGATCCAGACAAAGGGGAGAGTGGTCAATTAACTTGGACCCGGCTCCCCCAAGGGTTCAAAAACTCCCCCACACTGTTTGATAAGGCTCTTCGCCAGGATCTCCGAGCCTTCCGGCAACAGTACCCTGAAGTAACTCTGTTGCAATATGTAGATGACCTGCTGATTGCAGCGAACTCAAAAGGTGAGTGCCTATGTGCCACCAGGCACCTGCTCAAAGAACTCCAGAGTATTGAGTATCGGCAAAGAAGGCCCAATTCTATGTAACGGTAGCCACCTACCTTGGCTACAACCTCCAGGGAGGTAAGAGGTCTCTGACTAACCAGCACATACAAGCTATAATAGGCATTCCAGCCCCAGGAAATAAAAGGCAGTGGGGTACTGCTGGCTCTGGATCCCAAAATTTGCTGAATTTGCAAAACCCTTATACAAAATCACAAAAGGACCAGAGGCCAGCCTCCAATGGACTCCAGAGGACGAAAAAGCTTTTCAGGCCCTCAAGAGTGCTTTAATTTCAGCCCCGGCGCTGGCTCTGCCAGACATAGAAAAGCCATTCCACCTCTTTGTGGACAACAGGCACGGCGTCACCCGAGGGGTCCCAACCCAAAAGCTCAGGCCATGGAACAGGCCAGTTGCCTATCTTTCAAAAAAACTAGACCCAGTGCCCTTGGGCTGGCCGCCCTGTTTGCGAGTTGTCGCAGCCATTGCCATACTGGTAAAAGACTCAAATAACCATGGGACAGGATTTAACCATTACGGCCACCCATGCTGTAGAGTCTTTGCTCCAAGGGGCCCCTGATAAATAGATGTCTAATGCTCGTATAACTCATTATCAAGCACTGTTACTAGACCAGCCCCAGATCAAGTTCCAGCACACCCCCAGCTTAAACCCTGCACCTTTGCTGCCGGAAAAAAGTTCCTCGGAGCCCCCGCACTGCTGTTATGAAGTAACAGAGTTCCAGAAACCATGCTGGGATCTCACGGATGTCCTGAAACATAACCCTGACCTGACACTCTTCTCGGATGGCAGCAGCTTTGTGCAGGATGGAGGAAGGTAGTCACCTTGCAACGAACTGTATGGGCCAAGCCCCTACAGCCAGGGATATCAGCCCAGAAAGCGGAGCTGATTGCCCTAACAGAGGCCCTAAAGGCAGGGGCAGAAAAAATGGTTAATATTTACACTGATAGCAGGTATGCATTTGCCACAGCACACGTACATGGGACAATCTACTGGGAGAGGGGATTGCTCACTGCAGAAGGGAAAACTATTAAAAGCAAAAAAGAAATCCTGAACCGTCTAGCAGCTATATGGGCCCCAAAGCAAGTCACCATTATCCACTGTCATCAGAAAGGGAATTCAAAGGAGGCGATGGAAAACAGAAAGGCGGACCATGCAGCCAAGGACGCTGCTTACTGCAGGACCACTTGCTTGCCAACGTTACCCTACCCCGTGCTGAGCGAGCCACCAAAGTATACAGATGAAGACCTCCTGACCACACAAAAACTGGGCGGAATCAATAACCCCGAGGGATGGCTGCAATTCCAGGATGGTAGGATCTTCCACAAACTTTGGGGCGGCAACTTCTACGCCAACTCCACGAAGGAACTCATTTGGGAAAAGCAAAACTGACTGAACTTATATGGAAGGAATTCTTCCTTCCCCACCTAGATCAGCTGACGCAGGAGCTTATTCAAGGCTGTGTGCCCTGCCAACAAACCAACAGTGCTAAGGTCAGTGTACCCACCCAAGGAGTCCGGGACCGGGGATTAAGCCCCAGAAGACATTGGGAAATAGATTTTACAGAGGAAAAGCCTGAACAGTATGTGTATAAGTACCTGTTGGTGCTGGTGGACACTTTTTCGGGATGGGTAGAGGCGTTTCCCACTAAAGCTGAGACCACCTCAGTTACTGTCAAAAAACTTTTAAATGACACCATCCTGAGATATGGCCTACCCATATCAATAGGGTCAGACAATGGACCGGCCTTTATTTCAAAGCTCACAGAAGGTATAGCAAAGGCACTGGGGATAAACTGGAATTTACACCGTGCATATCATCCCCAGAGCTCAGGTTAAGTAAAAAGAATGAATTGGACATTTAAGGAGACCTTAACTAAATTAACCCTGGAGACCGGCGAGGGGTGGGTGACCCTCCTTCCCTATGCCCTCCTAAGGACTAGGTGTATCCCCTATATTAAAGGCCTAACCCCCTTTGAAATCCTCTTTGGACAGCCTCCGCCGTTACTCCCAAAAATTGAAATAAAAGACATGGCAGAATTATCTAACCATAACTTGCTTCAGTCACTACAGGCACTCCAAAAGTTTCAATGGGCTGTGACGGAAACTGTGCAGGCAGCCCTCCAGAAGCCAGCTCCAAAAATCCCTCACCCATTCCAACCCGGTGATCCAGTTTGGGTGAAAAGGCATAAAACCAAGGCTCTTGCCCCCAAGTGGAAAGGCCCTCGCGTGGTGATACTGACAACATCCTGACAATACCAACTGCCATTAAAGTCAGCGGCGTTTGTCCTTGGATTCATCACTCGCAGGTGAAAGCAGCCACCGACATGCACCCGGAGACATGGAAAATCGTCAAACCAGCTGCCGAGGAGGACCCGTTAAAGATAAGACTCTTGCGAGCCCCCAAATCCTAATCTTACTCTTCTTGGGGCTCCCCCTAAGCCAGGCCTATCAGCCCCACTCATGGTATTACTATGCCCCAGGAAACTACTCCTAGGTCTTAACGGACACTGTCACGGGGACTGTAATCTCCACCTACTATGGGGAGAGACAGCCAGTTTTAAACTTTGACCTTTGTAAGTTATGGCCCAGTCTATCTCTGATCCGCAAAGGATGGGGAAGCCACAGCCCAGAATTTCCGGGGTGCAAGTATAGCAACATAGAAAATGAAAAGCAGCTTACTAAAGTAGGTTTCTACACTTGCCCAGCTGCCAGCCCTACCCACTGCCACAAACCCGAGCAGTTTCACTGTGCTGCCTGGGGCTGCGAAACTATTGCTCCTTAGAAAGGCAACAAAGACTCATACATAACTCTCTTCCCTGGTACCCCTGGCTTACTACCCTAATTTCAGTAGTAGCTGGGCCTCTCCTCCTTCTCTTAATAGGTATTACTGTAGGGCCCTGCATTATCAAGCACCTCCTTACCTACATAAAAAAATAGCATCATGCCTGTAAAAATGATGGTTCTCAGGTCCCACGATACTCCTTTGTCTGAGGAGTCAATGATTTGACTCCTGGCACAACAAATGGGGGAATGTAAGAAGGAACAAAGAGAACAAAGAAAGAAGTGCAAGGGGACAAACAGGAATAGCTCTAACCTTGAGGCAGGCATTACTCCTTTCTGGGAAACTTTCTCTGCAGACATTACGCAATTGATTGTACCCTTATCCACCGCACCTGCATAACAAGCTACATCTGCTTCTGTAAACTTGCTTACTTGCCCACGTCTCCAAAATGTTGCAATAAGAGCCCCAGGAAGTCCCAAGTTCTATCTTTAGCCCACCAGGATGTAAATCTAAACTACATAAGACAGCCCTGAGTTGCAGCACAGGGCCCTTGTTCGGAACTAGTTCCCTGCAAGCGGCCACTGGCCAGCAGAGCCTTGACTAATAAACCTCTCCTTTGTTACTCTGAGTCCGTGAGCTGTCATTTAATCGCTCGGACCCTACTTCATTACCATGACTCACCATTGCTGCATCTATTATGCTTAGGAGTCATTGACATTTTCCTTCCGTGGCTTTTTTTTTTTTTCCTAATAGATTTTGAAAATTTTAAATTATTTTCTTTTTAAATATTGCCTCTCTTTTTTTCCTCTCACCTTCCAGGACTTTACACATACATTAATCTTTTCTGATTCTTTATTCTTTTTGAGTTGTGTGCTTCTGACTGGGTATTAGAACATTTATATGAGACTATCTAATGCCTATCATTTGATTTACCTTTATTAGATATTAATATTTCTTAGGAAGTTTCCACTTCTGGGGTAAAATGATACAAAGAATACATAAAACAGGAAAAAAAAAGACTTGATGGTAGAATTTTAATTGTCAATGAATAAGTTAGTATAAATGTGACTTGAAACAATCTTTTTCCTTTGGGTGGCTTGAAACAATTTTTCCAAGATCTAATACTTAGACATCATAACTGAAGCATCAAAAGACTAGACAGTGAAGCAAAGGTAAAATCACTTGCTAGTGATTATTTTAGTTTTGAAGTAAATGAAAAGTGTGACAAATATAAACAAATCCTCAAAGTAAACATTAAAGGATATGATTCCACATCTAGGTTTTCATAAACTAGTTCTATGTATTGAACACTATTTAAACGTTTTGTAATTCAGTAGCTTCATTTCTAAAATTAAAAATTGATTATATAATGTTTAGCCTTTCTTCTATTCTAATATTTTGTATTTTATTTCTTGTAACTTAAAAAGTGAGGTGCATACAGGGGGAAACGCCCCCACAAAGCAGTATGTATTAAAACGTATTTATTCTACATGCTTAAAGTATTCTTACACCTTCAAAGTACTCTCCATTTGATGCAATACACCTATTGAGATTATTTTCTAACAGTTTTTGACCTCGTTAATTCTGATGGCTTTCAGTGTTTCTGCCATTTTTTTTTGTTTTTTGATTATCGTAGAGATGAGGTCTGGCCAAGTTGCCCAGGCTGGTCTGGAACCCCTGGGCTCAGGTAATCCTGTTGCCTCAGCCTCCCAATGTGGGGTTACAGGTTTGAGACACCGCGTCTGGAGAATTATTTTTTTTAAGTTGGCATAAGATACTAATTTGAAAAGTGCTTCAGATAATGCTATCCTAGGAGATGATCACATTCGTCTGGGATATTTTGTTTGTGTCATTCTTAAAGGTGGAGGAAGAATTATATATCAGCTCAAGTTATCTTCAGCTTATTAAACCCTTGTAATTCAACAGGATAAAATGTTAGGCCTTGAGCTTTTAAAAGGATGCACTATATTTTCAATAAATAATCAGTAGAACTACTGTGGAATCTGAGAAAGGAAACCATCTTAATAGAAAATTTTAGGTTTTTTTTTTAAGTTTTTTTTTTGAGTTGGGGTCTCACTCTGTCACCCAGACTGGAGTGCAGTGGCCGCTCCCGGCCACCGCAGCCTCGACCTGCTGGGCTCCGGCGATCCTTCCGCCTCAGCCTTCCGAGTACCGGAATTACAGGCATGCGCTACCACGCCCGGCTGATTTTTTGATTTATTGTAGAGATGAGGTCTCGCTGCCCAGGCGGGTCTCAAATCTGCGGGCTCAGGCAATCCACTCACCTCAGCCTCCCAAAGGCGCGGGATTACAGGCTGAGCCACCGAGCCCGGTTAAATTTTAGGTTCTTAGTGACCAAATTCCCAAGTGTACTAGTGTGCAACCATGTCTGTTCTAGTTATAGCTATAGTCTAAGAAAAAAGAAAACTGCATCAAAATGATAATGCTTTACATATTTTTAAAATTATAAGTGTAGTCCATAGTAATTGACTATTTGATACCCAGTCACTTGAGTAGCTGTCCATTAGTATTTTCTCCTGCTTACTACCTCACTAATCTGTCTGATGCTATAAACACTAATCAACACACCACTTTGAAGATCAAAATACAAGACCCGTGCATGCTAGATATAGTTCACCTGAAAATATTAAGTAAATGATCTAGATAAATTATTCCAGAACTGAAAATTAAAATATAACACTGGCTGTTGGAAATTATACCACTACCAAACTATAGTTACAGTACTTCCAAAGCATCATCTTATATAAAGAAATAAAACATTTCTTTTTACATTTTTTCAGTCTGTCTAGAATCACATGATTTCATGTTTAGGGTTGACTTTTGACATAATCTCTCCAAAATCTTTATAGTGTAAATTAAAAACCTAAGTATTTATTTGACTTCCCCTAGACAGCACAATTAGTTGGTGACAGAACAAATGAGTCAAATTTAGGTACTTGGATTACTAGTATAATAATCCTACTACTCCATAGTTTTGCCAAAGGACTTTCATGACATAAAATCCAATTTCCTTTATTACTGTATTTTACTGGCATCAGAGACACCACCAATTGTAAGACACACTATTACTTTAAGTATCCTAAAGAAAATTCCTAACAAAATCTGACATGATATCTTATTGATAATACTACATAATTTGGTAATTCAAGATCCTTGTGTTCTTAAGTTTCTTTTGAGGCAGCTAGGAATCATTTCTAACTTTAGTTGTGCTGTACCTGAATGAGTAACCAAGCATATATTCATCTACTTATGGAACTCCTCCTATCTTATATCCCCTAAAGCACTTGGTTTTCACTCCAAAAAAAAATGGAGTGGAATTCATTATTCAGGTTGTAAGTATTTACTTCAAAACTATCAAATGCATCTATCACTGCTCTCTGTGCCAGTGACTCTCTGCAAAGATAGTATTTTCTTTTTGTTATAATGCTGAACCATAGTGTAATCTGTTCTGAAGACATCATATACGACAGTCTAACTCAACACTTGTAGTATCAGCCACGTGCATCATTCATTGACGTGACAATGTGCTATGGCTGCCACTCGGTCAAAAGCAGTGTATTAATTACTGTATTAAGCCAGGTTTCATAAATGTGATTTCGAACTGAGGAAATATCATTCTCAACCATCTAATCCATGAGTTTATGTAGTTAAAGTTTGCAACTTTGTCCATAACATTAATGTCCTCTTCTTGTCTTTGAGAATAAAAGGCATAAATAATGGAATCTCAAACTTCTCAAAAATAAAGATCGTGAGTAACCCAAATGATGTCAATTTTTTAGCGCTAACATTCATTAAAGTCCAGAGAGGATGATGCTCATGTCCAGTATGTGCTTGATGACAGGGAAGATAAAAGAACAGAAAAAGAAACAAGGCTTAATCTTTTGTGTGTTTGTGTGTGTGTGTGTGTGTGTGTGTGTGTGTGTGTGTGTATGTGTGTGTGTTTTGCCCTCCCTACAATTCTCACATTTCTTCTGGAAAATGTATTCTGAATACTTCATTTTGAAGACACTTCTCATACTTTGACTATGGGGTCAGAATAGCTGCCAGCATCTTTTTACATGAATCCAACTCCATAGTTATAGTTATTGGTTTAGTGATGCCACCTGACGAAGTCCCATCCAATCATCCTCCCTAATTCTGCAAGTTACAATGATTAGTCTAGCTGTCAGCACATGACTTAATCCAGGTCAATTAGAAACTTGCCCCAAGGATTTTCAAAATGAAAATTAAAGCTAAAATGTTTTTCCTTTCTGCTCAGATAGGTATGGGAATACAAACACATATAATGTCAGATATCATGGTTTTAACTTTGTTGAAAAAGAGACAGTCTGAGATAATTTGTTTGTCACACAGCAGAAAACCTGAGTTAGAGAGGGAATTTCAACCGCTTTAATATCTTGTTTCTTTTATTAAGAACATTTTTTGTGCCTTTTTAAAAAAGAGATTGTATTTAAGTTGATGCAGATAGTATCAATATTTCTGTCTGAATTTTAAATAAAACTTCCACATTTCTTTGATTTATTTCAAATGGGCAAGTCTCTTGGGTATATAGAGAATCCCAGGATAGATTCAATACCACCATTTGCTTTGTAGTGTTAGAATCTTGGGTCTTTGATATTTTCCTATAAAATAGCCAAACATGCGAATTGTAAAAATAATAATGATCAATTTCTCTTTGAAAATATAGTCTTCTAATTGAAACTAGGCAATATTTCATTTCTAATCAATATTTTATTTCAAAGAATTATGAAACCAATTTTAAATTTTTAATGAAAAAAATATTTTTCATTATTCAATTTTATTTGAAATATTGAGAAGTAGCCATTTACTGTTACTGAAAAAATTTATATTTTGGAAGTAAATGAAAAATCTATTGATTAATTTAATTTATTAATTTTGCTTCCAACTTAAAGGAGGGATGATATTGGAATTAATGAATTAAATTCCCAGATATCTTATATATCTTTTACAGTGAGTGAACCACAGGCTAGATGCAGTTGTTTTTAAAGACTGAAATACACAGATCTGTGCAATGAAACAGAAAAATGCTCTTTTCAAATGCTAGTTTCTTCTTCCTGACTAAGCATTGATCATGCTCATTTTTTACAGAGGTAGCAACCTGCAAGCAATGAGAATCCAATTTTAGAAGGATTCTAAAATTCCCAATACTACCCAGTGGTATTGAGTGTACTTTAATTTCCTTTGATGTGGCATTGACATGACAGTTTGTGGCAAATTACTTTTCCACCGAAGAGAATCAAACAATATTTGTGGACTTCCCTTGGATGTTAAGCACCTCTTAAAATGAAATAAATGGGTATTGCCTATCAAATTTACTTATCAACCATGTGTCTGTCACTTCTATGGAATCTCAATTTTGGTACGGAATAAGACCTGCTTCCGACTCACTGTTTTCATTTTCATTCTTAGTATACGACCATTTCTCTGTTTCTGAGATAGCGAATTGACCACATTCTCCCCAAATTATCAAACAGTGTCATTTGAGATATTTTTATAACTATACTTTACTTGTGGCAATTATACCAATGGCCACCCTGAATCAGAAGAAACAAATGTATCAGGCCAGTATGTAGCTTTTGCCATTAACTTCAAAGGCTAGGCAGGTGGTGGTTACCTCGTGACATCATTCTTGAAAGGAGCAGTGTGTCTTCCTAAGTTCTTACCTGATTCATTGTCAATCTGCCTACACTTAAATCTATACCTATTTATATCTATCCATACCTATCTATAGTTATATTTATCTATACCTAGATTGATAGGTATAGACTACACGTGGGATATAGATATATCTATCTACCTATCTTTTATCTATATCTATCCATCCATCTATCATCTATCCATCTATCATCTAGCTATTCATTTATCTATATAAAGTCTATAAGTGGGTAACTTTGAGTGTTTTATCTTATTATTTGTTTTACATTCATGGAACAAGGATATAAAGAGAATGGAAACTGTGAGTGAAGGGAAGAAGATACTTATAAAAGGTATCGGGGATCTGTGTGTAGAGCCATCTTAATGAGCTCTTTGTATGAGTAGACTTGGTGAGAGCTGCTCTCCTTACCTTTGTCTGTGGTGATACTCACCACCCTCATCTTCAGAGCCCACTCATCTTTTGTTTTACAATTCATATTATTTCCACTGTACAGTTTTCAGTATCTTAACATTTCCTGTATAGCAGGCTCACCCAAATAAATATTATTTTAACTTAGGATCATGTCATTCATAATAGAATACTTCACACTCGCTGAAGATAGAAAGGGGAGTATACCACTTTCACCCACTGCTTTCTATGTCTAGAAACTGCCTGCTTCTGTCTTTGCGCTTTGTTTATCAGTAAGATGAGATGCTGTTGATGTTGAAAGTTCTCCCAGTTACCCTGCGTCTGACATGGATACTGAGAGGAAAGGGCAGGGTTACAGCTTTTGATGTTGGTATGTTGGAAAGTAGAAAACAGAATAGCTGAGCAGCTAGAGAAATGTTGCCTTTGGATGGTGAACAGAAGGGCCATAAGAAAAGTTTTACAAACAAAAGTGAAATTTCTCTAAGATTTCATGACTAACATTTTTAGTGAGGCCAGTTAGTTTTTAATAAAGTTTTCATCTGGAGAGTAATTATATTCTAGAATTGTAATTATATTTTAATACTGATTGAAGATAGAACAATAAAAAGCTAATCAAATTTCTACTTCTCTCTCTTAAAAAATCATTTCAATTAAAATTTAAAATACATATTAAACATATATATTATGTGATTTTCTATATAGAAATCTTCATTTCTATTCATATTCCTGTATAAAAATTAAGCTTATGCCCTTAAAATAAAACATAATCTCTCTAATTAAATCTTGTAAAATATCAGGAGTTATCAGCATAAGTGGCAGTAAAATTGATATTAATATTTCAAAATTTTCAAACTATGTTATAATAGATACTTAGTACTTTACTGTTAGCATATCACAAAGCATAACTTTTTTCAATAAGATACATCTTTTTTTCCCAATAAATGTTACTCATAGAGAAATAAAATTTGAAGACATTATTAATAAAAAGCAAAATTAAATCTTCTCTAATTAGCTCCCCATGGTGCTTTCTCTTTTCTCTTAGATCTTGCCTCACTAGCCTCCTATTCAGTCCCTGGATGGCTCAGCAGTTCCATGCCAAAGAATCTGCACAGGCTCTGCTTTCCTTGTCAAGTGCTCTAGATTAGGGATCCCCAATCCTTGGGACATAGGCCAATACTAGTCTGTGGCCTGTTAGGAACCAGGCCACACAGCAGAAAGTGAGCAGTGGGTGAGCAAGTGAAGATTCACCTATATTTTCAGCAGCTTCCCATCACTCCCATTACTGCCTGAGCTCCGCCTCCTGTCAGAACAGCGTGGCATTAATTCTCACACGAAGGCAAACCCTATTGTGAGCCGCACATGCAAGACATCTAGGTTGCATGCTCCTTCTGAGAATTTAACACCTGATGATCTGAGGTGGAATTGAGGCAGTGATGCTAGCACTGGGAAGTGGCTGCAAATACAGATTAATATTGGCAGTGAGGTTTGTACAGAAACCATGATAAAGCAATTGCTTGTAGACTCCTATCAAAATAATA
Organism: Carlito syrichta; assembly: GCF_000164805.1. Classification (NCBI taxonomy): domain Eukaryota; kingdom Metazoa; phylum Chordata; class Mammalia; order Primates; family Tarsiidae; genus Carlito; species Carlito syrichta. Next base: position 235,897 of record NW_007246165.1, read on the forward strand.
CCTTTATAATAATATTTCATTATATATTATTATGTAATAATATAAATAAACTGTGCAATAAATGTAACGTGCTTGAATCATCCTGGAACCATCCCACCCTTTCTCTTGGTTCATAGAAAAACTGTCTTCCATGAAACCAGTCCCTGATGCCAAAAAGTTTGGAGACTGATGCTCTAGGTGTTCTTTAAACTCTTCTTCACCTTACAGACCACTCCCAGAGCTCCCTTCTGAGTCCTGACACACAATGAGTACATAATAAATATATGTTAAGTGGCTGAATGAACAAGTCGACAAAAACCGGGGATCAGGTTAATGACATGGAAACATAAATAATCAAAGGCTAGCATGATGATGATTTTTATGAATAATTTATTCTGAAACAAGTACCACTGCACTTTGTTACTTAATAACTGCTCACTGAAATGTACTCTGCCAGACACATTCTGTTTGCCTTCTGCTCTGTCATCCAGCTTCAGTGTATGAGTCTAAGTCCATTGTTTATTCTTGTACCCTTCTTTTCTTCAATATGGCTATTGGCACATGGACACAGTGTCAGTAGGAGCCTATCAGTGGGGATATAGTGTAGTCATGAAAAGCAGTTCTTTTGGCCTCAAACGCATTTGGATTTAGATCCTAGATTCAAATACTTGCCAGATACCAGAAGTAATTTAATGTTAGTGTCTTTATTTGGGCCAATACACTCCTAACTCAAAGGATTATTTTAAACGATGACTATAAACTTAATAAAGATGACAAAGTTTGCATAGTGCCTAGTTTAATTTAATTAAAAATTTTTTTCTCCTCTTTTGTAGATGTTTAATACCGGATTGGCTCCTGGTTTTGTAGTCTTAGGCACTATCCATGCACAACACTGAATTTAAAAAACATACACATATTTTATGTTTGTCTCTAGATTAGAGATAAAAAAACATTTTATTGTCCAACAAAATGCATAGCCAGAGCTTAATATTATACTGTAATGTTGATTTATCTTGAAAGACTATAGAGACTTAGTGACTTGATTTTAAAATTCATTTTCAATTTTTATCGTTGTTTTTAATTTGTGCCTCCTTAAACTGTCCTTAATACAGTACATCATCCACACATCTATAGCAGAGAACTTTGACTGCTAATGCTCCCCAAACTAAGGTTTAGAATTTGCAATGATAATTATCATAAAATAAACTTCTTTTTTCCTGATAAAAGAAGGCTTTGAATTTATGCCCCTGAAGCTATTCAATCATGACCCTAAAATCACTTTCCTTCTCACTCTACCTGAGATTACAGGAAATGGTCTTAAAGACCATGTTGTTGGAGAGAGACCATTACAAATGAGATCTGACAGGGAGGCTAATATTAGGTTAGAAATAGCCTAATGTATGCCCTCTGCTAATCCCTTTTACAATTACGTTTTATTTTTCCTAGTTTATTTTCTGATGCATTTGAGCATACCTTCGGGCTACAGCAAACTGAAATTTATTTCTAAATTCATAGGGCACTTACCTAGCTATGACCATTATGTAATTTCTGAATGAGGATACTGTTTTTCAGTGAGGAAATATGAAAAAGCATTATAATACAGGTTTGAAGGAGTGAATGAACCTTGAACTTGTAATCATGTCATCTCTGTTTTATACTAGCACCTTTTAATTTGCTCAGGGACTTAGAAGGCTCTTCTTTTTCTTCATCTGCAAATAATGGATCCCAATACCTAGCCCACAGTGATGGTATTTGGATTTAATGCATTTCTGAAGGGAAATCCTTTCTCACACGTCACACATTGCCTGAACATTGTGATGCCCTGACAAGAGGTGGCTGAACATTACTCTGGAGTTAGTCAGAGCTCTTCATCACTTCCATCTCACTCACACAGAATGAGCTGTGCAAATTCAGGCAAGGTGTTTAGACTCTCTGATCATCACCTGTTTTGCCTTGTTTTAATTGTAAAATGAGGATAATAATCTGTACTTTATAGAGTTGTCTTGGGAATAAATTGGCATAAAGAAGTAATAGTATTTAAATGAGCTCAATAAACCATAATACTTTTTATTCTTCTTCCCTTTTTCCTTTTATTCACCTAACAAAGGTGTATCCAGCTTCTGTTGAGTTTCTGCTATAGTTCAGGCACTGAGTTCACCATGGTGTCAAACACTGGAGATTCAAAAAGATTGTTATTTCTTTTTCCCTTAAGATGCATATAGTCTGGTAAGAGGAAATAGATAAGTAAAGATATAGTAATACGTTATTACCTGCATAACAAAAAGCTGCATTTTCTATAATGGAAACAAAGAATGGAGTGGTTAATCTTTGGTCAGTAAAAGGCTCTTGAAAGAGAATGCAGTGAATATATAATTTAATTACAGAAGTAACAGAAAGAATGACAAACTTCTGGGTAGAACTGAACAAGTACAGTCCCATAGACCCTGCCTAAAGAGCACCACCTGCTCCTTAGAACACCAATGGCAGTGGATATAGCTTCTGAATTAATCTGTTTACAATGATAATAAAATGATATAAAGTTGACATTTCAGAGTTTAAATATAAGCTTTCTCAAGAGGTGTTTTATCATCTTGATCAAATCCAGAGTTACAGAACACTTTCTTATCTATTATTCAGTGTAAGAAACTGTACAGTGTAGATCAGCCTTTACCATTAGTTTCATAAACGTGATAAAATGAATACCAGTTATTGTTTCATAGTACTTCAGATGTCAAATACAGTATTTGTATTGTTTACATATAAATGCAAATATCTACGTGATTCCATTTTGAATTATGAACCAGTAAACTCTGTTCTTATTTTTAGTGAAAAAAGAAAATATTTTATTTTACTTCAATGCAGAAATCTGTAGGCAGAAATTGAAATAATAGTATTCTTTAAACTTCTACATGAGCATAATATTCAATATGTTTTTAATAAACTCTCAATAAATTTTCATGATTGTGATGTCAGATGGACTTATTTTGGATTTAAAAAAAGTAATAATGGAAAATGTGTGTATTTGTCATGCAAACATAATATTATTAGACTTATTTGTTGTAAAGTATGTTCTACATTTCAGTAATCTATAACCCCATGCTTGGGCATAGGAATGAAATTAATGTGAAATGAAAGCTTTTTTATTATTCCCTAGTCAACTAAAATTAATGAACTCTATTCTTCTCCAACAGACATCTAATTTCATAATTACCAAATGCTTCAACTAAACAATACTTTCTCCTCAACATTCACAATTAAAAATACACTAAACTCATATTGCTGACTTTTATATTAAGATAATTCAGGAACAATAAATGTTAAAAATGGAATGACTATTGTTATTATGCAGTTATATTTACTTCCTATATCTATTCCATGAGATATTAGATAATTTCTTTAAACAATGAGCTTCATAGGTATATATTAATTAATAAACTCTATTGTTAGAGCAATTATATGTCCACAGCAAAATGGAATGGAAAGTACAGAGTTCCAATATACCCATCTAGACATGCTCAACTTCCCCATTATCAATTTCCTCCACAAGAAGAACTTGTTACAATCAGTGAACCTACACTAACACATCATTATCAGCAAAGTCAAGTCTACATTGGGGTTCACGCTTGGTGTTGTACATTCTATGGGTTTGGACAAATCTATAACAACATGTATCAACAACTGCACTATTGTACAGGATAGTTTCATTGCCCTAAACAGTCTCTGTCCTCCACCTATGCATCCTTCCCTACTTTCAGTCCCTGAAAACCAGTAATCTTTTTATTGTTGCCATGATTTTGCCTTTTCTGGAATATTATATACATATGATTCCCAATTTATGATGGTTTGATGAACAATTTTTAAAATTTTACTTTGGTTCAAAAGCAATTTGCATTTGGTAGCCGCCTAGTCTTACAACGGGGTTACGTCTTGATAAACCCATTGCAAATTAAAAAGACAAAAATGCACTTTCTACTTAAAATATTTTCAACTTACAACAGGCTTATCGAGACATAAACCTGTAAGTCAAAGAGTATCTGAAGTTTGAATCATAGAGTATGTTGTCTTTCCAGATCGGCTTCTTTCCTTTAGTAATATGCATTTACCATTTCTTTACGTCATTTCATAACTTGATAACTTATTTCTTTTTATCCATTGTCTGGATATATCATAGTTTATTTATCCATTCACCCACAGAAGATCAACTCGGTTGCTTCCAACTTCTAGCAATTATAAATAAAGCTGCTGTAAACATCCATGTGCAGGATTTTGGGTGGACTTAAGTTTTCAATACATTTGGGCAGAACAGTTGATGGAAAATATGGCAAGAGTATATACTAAGTATTATAAGAAAATATCGAACTGTCTTCCAAAGTGGCTGTGCCATTTTATATCCCACCAGCAATGGTTAAGATCCTGTTGTTCCACATTCTCACCAGCATTTGGTGTTGTCAGTATATTGGATTTTGGGCATATTTATAGATGTGTAATGGAATCTCATTATTGTTTTAATTTGCAACTCCCTAATGACACATGATGTTGAACAACTTTTCATATGCTTGTTATCTCTATATATTAATAGTGAGGTGTCTACCATTTTTTTTTTTTTACCTCATATATCTTGACACTCTGCTAAAATATAAATTAAGTGCATATTATGTTTGGTGCGTATACATTAAGGATTGTTTTATTTTATTGGAGCATTGACCCCTATACCATTATGTAATGCCCTTTTTTTCCTGATAACTTTCCTTGCTCTGAAGTTTGCTCTGTCTGAAATTAACATAACCAATCCCACCTATTTTTGATTAGTGTTAACATGGTTTATTTTTCTCCGTCCCTTTACTTTAATTGATGTGTGTCACTATATTCAAAGTGGGTTTTTTATACACAATGTATAGGTAGATCTTGGTTTTCTCATCCATTCTGATAATCTGTGTCTTTTAATTGGCATATTTACCATTTTGAGTTTTAAGGTGATTACTGATATGGTTGGATTAAGATCTATTAAATTTGTTATGCTTTCCAATTTGTTGCCCTGTTCTTTGTTTCTATTTTTTTCTTCCATACTTTTCTGCCTTTAGTGGTTCTAACTGAGCAATTTATATGATTTCATTTTTTTCTCCTAGCATATCAATTGTACTTAAAAAAAAAAAACTTTTTCTAGTAATTGCTCTAGAGTTTGCAATATACATTTAAAACTAATCCAGGTTTATATTTTATAACAAAATATAAATATACAAAATAGTCCTGACTCCTTCTTCCTGTCCCTTGTATAATTGCTGTCATTCATTTTACCTATGCCTAAGCATACATATACACATATATAAATAACGCATAAGTATATGTAATCAAACATGTTGCTATTTTTATTTTGAATCAATGGCTGTGTGAGAGCAATTAAAAATAAAAAACAAAGTTATTATTTTATCTTCATTTATTCATTCGTTGATGCTCTTCTTTTGTTTATATAGATTCAAGTATATGATCTATATCATCTTCCTTCTCTTTGAATAACGTATTTTAGCATTTTTTACAAGGTAGTTTTACTGGTAACAAATTTCCTCAAATTCTCTTTGTCGAAGAAAATGTTTCTCCTTCACTCTTGAGGAAAAATTTTGCGTGTACAGAATTCTTGGTTGATGAGGTTTTCTCTCAAGTCTTTAAATATTTTATTCTGCTTTCTTCTTGTTACCATGGTTTCTGAGGAAAAGTCAGATGTAATTCTCATTTTTGCTTTTTTATAGGTAAGGTGTTCTCTCCCCATTGGCTTCTCTCACTACTTTTTTTACCTTTGATTTTCTAAAGTTTGCATAGGTGTGTGGGGTTTTTGTGTGTGGAGGGCAATTATCCTGGTTAGTTTTCTTTGAGCTTCCTAAATCTGTATTAGTATCTGACACTAATTTGGAAAAATAGTCCGTCATTATTGCTTCAAATATCACTTCTGTTCCTTTCTCTCATTTGCTTTTCAGATGTAGAAGTTTCTAGTGTCTCCTCCTCAATTGCAGAGATTCTTTCCTCAGTTATTTCCAGTATACTGATCCTATCAAAAGGCATTATTCATTTATATGACAATGCTTTTGATCTCTGGTATTTTTTAAATCTTTCTTAGATTTTCTACCTCTCTTCTTACATTATTCATCATAGTTTTTAAAAATAATTCATGGCCTGATAATTCCAAAGTTTCTGTTATATTTCACTCTGGTTTCTACACTTGTTCTGTTTCTTCAAACTGTATTTTTTGTCTTTTAGTATGCCTTGTCATTTTTTGTGAAAAAGCAGATATGATGTACTGAGTGAAAGAAGCTGAGGTAAGTAGGCCTTTAGTAATAATGCTGTGGTATGGTGTTGGGGGAGGAGAAATATCCTATAGTCCTATGATTTGGGTCAGTCATTGAGTGAGCCTATTCTGGACTGTAAGCTTCTCTAGTGATTTTCAGATATTTATCCCTTAGGTAAGGACAGGATAGCTGGAGGTGGCTAGAGTTGTGTCAAATTAGAAGGCTAGAGTTGGCAAGAATTGGTTATTTCCCTTCCCTCAGAGAAATTAGGGTTTGACCAAACCCTAGAAGATTAGGCTCCGGTAAAGTACTCCCTGGAGGAGAGGGCTTATTAAGAGGAACATAATGCTCTGACATATTTTTTAAAGGTTCCTTTTTTCATCTCCCTGCTGGAAACATGAGGGAATTTTTATCTAGCATTCACTGTGAGGACCTAGTAAAACACCTGAACGTAAAATTCACAAAGTTGTGGGGTCTGCTCTATGACTAGGCCACCCTGGAGTTTTCAGCCTCCAGCAATTCATCAATTACAGTTCAAGTTATCTTACCTGGGCACTGGCTCCCATGGAAGTTTCAGCAAGTGAGTTTCTGTTCTAGTAAGTTGTATTTTATTTTAAGTTTTAAAACACAGTTTATTAGTGAAAAGAAGGGAAGGAAAAAGGAAGATTCATGGCAGAAAGACCTGCCACGGGCAAGTTTCTCAAAAAAGGAAAACCGTCATAAGTTGTAATTTTTTGTATCTGCCTGTCTCCAACTTTTAGGATAGTGGTTACCCTGTGACCTCACTTTTCTGACAGATCTAAAATGAGTAGTTGACTTTTCAGTTGTTTAACTTCTCACTTGTTATAAGGGCAGCACAGTGACTTCCAAACTCTTAAATGTCGAACCAGAAATCAGAAGTCCATCAAATCCTTCAAATAAACAAGACTTTCTTCTCCACTTTCAAAATAAAAAAAAAACTCAACTTATATTTCTGAATTTTTATTTACCTTATAACTACAGAAATGTGAAAATAGGGATGGCCACTGTTATGAACTGTTATATTTACTCATTAAATCTGTTTAATGAAATGTGAACTAATTTCTTTAAACAATGAGCCTCATCTGTCTTTTAATCTTGTTATGCTTTTATTTTTTATTTTTTATTTTGCTTTAGGCTCCCTGTGATTAAGAGTTTATTTTATTTTTTTATCATTGCTTATTGCCATGTATTTAGTGAATATGAATGAAAAACCTAGAGAAAAATCAAGGAAGGGTGCAAGATAAATCCATACATAAAGGCTTCTTTACTCTTTTTTATCCTTTCCTGTTATTTCATCTCATTAGGTGCCATTTTAACTTCCAACTCTGACAATTAATTAATAGAGGGCTTGTCTAAAGCTGTTGCTTTTAGTAAAGCAGTTTCTTCCTATTGTATTTTGTTAAATGTAATCAATTTGCACCTCTTGGCTGTCAATACGTCTTTACACTGTCTCCTTTCTTCCCTTCTGCCATCAACAAATGATCTATTTGGTGCCTAGTGAAAGGCTATCTCAACTGTCCCAGGAATTTTTTTAAATTATCATTTTTTTGATATTATCTAGGCTACTAATAATTTTAAAGAGCCCTATTTTCTCAAAGTCGAGATTTTAGCAGCAATGACTAACTGGTAGATCTACTTTCATGAGACTGAGGTTGGGGGGAAAAAGAAAAAAAAAGATAAAATAGGTAGTATCATATCACAACATGATAGATGGGTTTATGAACAGAACTAGTTACCCTAGTGGGATTTCAATGTTAAAATAAATTAATAAATAAAAAGTAAGCAACACAATTTGTGGTCAGAAGGAGAAAAATTCTTGAGGGGAGTAAAGAAAACTTTATTTCACTTTAAGTCATAATGTTCTTTACATGAGTAATTAAATCTGAGAATACTATACTGAACAATGATGATAGAAATTAATAGATTCTAAATGAAGCATTTTCCTTTGATTCTCAACAGCTGTTTATTTTTACTCAGTGTGCACATCTTTCCCCAAAATGACAAAAAGTAGAATTATTCTTTAAGAAATTAATCACGTGTCTCATTTCAAATAAAAAGTTCTAAAACCCAACTTCTTTCTGGCTGTTGAATAATCTCACAGCATCCACCTCGGAAATGTTGTCAGTGAGGAGTGCAGTGCCACCTTCTGGGAGAGAGAGAAATCACTTTTTTATTGTCCAGAGAATTACTTGGAACACTGGAATCCAGTAGTAATAAGAGTAACTAAAAAATATTCTTCAGCATTTACTTTATTCACTCTATCTTATGGCGTGAAATGTTGAAATTTAGTCCGTGGGAAAATGTTTTGATTTCAAGTTAAATCATTTTTGAGTGTCCTTTCAATGGGATGTAAGCACTGTGTTAAATCAATATGCTTTAACAATTTTCTGTGTTAAAAGAGAGCAAATGAGTAATTTGTTTTCAAAAATGTACTAGACAAGGAAATATAACTTTCAAGATTCCAACAAGCATTACAACTTACTGTACTGTGTTGTTAAGGTGTGTGTGTGTATCTGTGTAAATTTATTTTGGAGGTTGACTTGTGCGCATAAATACAGATTACATGAAGGACTTCCATGTAAGTTGAGTGAACATTTTTCAAAGTAAGTTTTAATATAATATAATCATAAGGATTTTTCACTGAAATTTATTTGTATATACACTCATTCATCTGATTCTCATAACAACCAATGAAACAGTGCATTATAGATCAGTGAACTAAAGTCTGAAGTGAGTGAGGTACCAATCTTATTTGATGCAGTGAATGGTGAATTAGAATTCAAATTCAGTATTCCAATTCAAATTTTGATGAGTTTTCCACCAAAAAACTCTCACCCAATTCACTGAATATCTGCAAGTTTTATGCATGAGAATAAATATTTATTTTAGATATTACTAAGGGTTTAATTCTCTATGCCAAAATAGTAATAGTGAATATATTTGGTGATAGAAACATATCTTATGTAATACAGAGGGTGCCAAAAATGTATATACATTTTAAGAAAAAACTGTATTAAAATTGTAATACTCAATATTTACCTATAACAAAAGATGAATACAAGTCATGTTTGACTTCTTCAATTTCAAGAGGGTTCAAAGTGGCTACCATCAGAATCCAGACACTTCTGATTACGGCAAACGAAAAGTAACACATGGATAACTCTTAAAATGTGTATACATTTCAGGGGCACTCCCAGTATATATCCCTTTAAAGTCTTTTTCATTATATATCTATTATATAACATTGATACTATATTATATATGTACTAAAATATTTATATAGATTGATAGATAACATATCTTCACATTTTTAATTAAAATCTATCTTACAGTCCCAGAATACTATGCTACATCCAGTGATAATGGCAATACTGCTTGAATCTTCAATTCTTTCTCTCTCTCTCTCTCTTTTTTTTTTTTTTTGAGTCGGCATCTCACTCCGTCACCCAGGCTGGAGTGCAGTATTACACTCATGGTTACCCCAACGATGACCTGCTGGACTCCCGGGATCCTTCTGCCTTAGCCTTCCAAGTAGCCAGAACTACAAGCGTGCGCTACCATGACTGGCTAATTTTTTTTTTTTTTTTGGTAGAGACCAGGTCTCGTCAATTTGCCCTGGTTGGTCTCAAACCCTTGGACTCAGGCAGTCCCACTTGCTTTGGCCTCCCAAAGTGCTGAAATTACAGGCTGAGCCACTGAGCCTGGCCAAATTTTCAATTCTTACTAAGGTTCTTTTCCAAATTTCACAGCTGAGATGGCAAAAAATAATTAAAGCCTATATTAGGGATCTATATTTATAACGTATTAGTTAAGAATATTTAAAAATTACATAATATTCATAAAGTATTCAGGAGATAATGTCTACCAGAATGATTTTTTAAATAAAGGTCAATTTTCCGACTATAGTATTTTCAGAAGTGACTCTGTTAGAATCTGGGTTGAAATATAACTTCCTCTTAGTTCCCTATTTCTTTCATTAAATTTTTCATAGTATCTGATTACACTGCTTATGTTTAACTTTAAGTTAATATTTTATCATTGCTCAAAGCTCTGTTATTACATTTTCTCTCTGAATATTTCCCATTAATTGAATCACTGTTAGCATTCAGTATTTGTATATTTTTGATCTGAAGAATATCAAGCTGTAAAATGAAAAAAATACAATGCTTGCCTCTTTTATTCTCTTCCAGAGTTCACTGAGAACTTAATAATATTGCATATTATCATCATTATATTTACATGGTAATCAATCAACATATTCTAACTTGGTTACAACACAGGGCTATAAACTAATTGACAATGTTGCGGAATAATTTTTCAACCTCAAAAGTAAGGTTATCTTGAAGATATAGTAGTTTATGTTTTGTTTTATGTAATTTTAATTGTAGCTAAAATTTATATCATGAAAATCAAATCATCAGTTTATTTTCCATTTTTATGAAATTAACTAGGTCCAAAGGGCCCCAGCTCTGTGAAGTTGAAAAAAATAATAAATTTCTTATTATTGTGGTGAAAGGCATTTATTTTTTAAAATGATTTAAAATATGCCTTTAATAACATTAAAATAATCATTTTGCTTCTTCCTCTTGAGAACTGAGGTTTTCCTGTCCATGAACTCATAGCACTGTGAAAGTACATCTTGGCAAGTTTATGATAATTCAGACTAATATTTTGAGTAGGAGATCAGAAAGGTGATATCTATTCCCATCCTAATGTGGAGATCAAAATTACTGTGTTGATTTTTGTACAAACTACCAACTTAAAAGGAAACATTTTCACATACCTACTAAGAAGATAACAGAATCAAATATTGTATTTTATGCTACAGGTTCTGACAAACTGAGTTGATAAAAGTTCCTGAAAACTGAGTGACCCTGACACACCAGACTCTTACCAGACCAAGCCAAGGACTGTTCCCTGACCAACAAACAAAGGAACACAGTGTAGTCAACTAAGTACAAACCTATGAACTCATTCTGTCCTCTTGCAAGTGCTACTGTCCAAAACTTAATCTGAAAAATTGCTATGAATTTTTCCTTTCTAGCATTTAAAAATCACAGGTTTTCCCATTAGGAAATTAGTCGGTGAATTTCTCCATTGTGTGTTTTCCTGCCTGGCTCATTAATAGACATGGATTTGTAAATTTCTTTGTTTAGTTCTGGTGGTCTTTGTCTTGCTGCATTAAAATCAGTGTGTGCAGTTTGGCATTAATTACCAGGAAAATAATAAACAAAGACATAGAGTTTTGAGTTAGAAGGTACCTTAAAAATCATATGCACCCTCTTATAATATTATGATAGACTCAGCTAATCTAAAATCTCTCCCACTACACACATACGTTGAATAAAATAATTAAAGATTATTTGAAATTACTAGCTGAATTTAGAAAAAAAAGAATCCTTAGGTTTCCCAAAGTAATAAGGAATTTACATTTAGAACAACAAATGTCTAATCTTTCACCGGGTCTTCCCTGGGTAGTGATGATATAATGGGAAGGTTGCTTTGGGTTACATAAGGATTTAATTTTAACACAAAGACAGAGCTAAAGTCTTGAACCTAAAGAAAAAGCAAGATGTGGGAAATGAGAGTACTCCCCAACGCTGAGCTGCCTTTCAAAGATGGACTTGGAAAAATCTATACAATGACAAACAGAGAATTAAAAAAGTTGTTTTGTGGTTTCCTGACTCCAGAGGAAATATATCTTTTAAGATTTCTGTAGGAGCTTAAGTCTTCAACTAGGACCCTTTGATATTCAAATTTATACTATATGTGTGTATATAATTAATGAGCGAGTTCTCATGGAGTTCTGAAACAAGCTAACATAATCATTATATGATGTTTCATACTGGACACATTCTCAAAGAAAAAAACCCAAAAAGCCCAATCAAGGATGATTTACAATAAAAATAACAGACCATAAGCAAAAGCACATAAAATAAGCAAGATTAGAGCCACATGAATTTGAGATAATTAAAGGGTAATGTAATAGACAATATAGAATAGGTTTCTTTATAATAATTAAGATTATTTCTATAAATATGTTTAAAATATAACTTACATTAATATTTTCAGGGATTGAATTAAAACTTTGTAGTAGATAAGGTCAAAGAGTAAATTAGTAAACTAAATCATATAACTTAGGAAATCAGCCAGAATGCATGTTATTTAAAAAGATATCATTTTATGATAGTGACTAAAATTAAAAGGGATCTAATAACAAATATTACCAAAATATGCACTTAACATTTATTAAGAACCTTATACAGCATAATTGAAAACCATAAAATTACAACTAATTAAGTATTTATGTTTGGGAGAATTAATATTATAAATGTAGTATCACTCCTCAATTAACCTCACTGTAATAAAAATTTTTTCAATCTGACAGTTGTTATAGATTTTTATCTTAAAATTTATATATAAGTGATTCAAAATCGCTAATAATATTTTAAAAAATCATTATTTTCAAACATTTTAGTAACTAAATCAGGATTGTAATGGTATAGGTTAAATGATTAGACTAATGAATGGCACACATTTATGTGAGCCTGGCATATAACAAACGCAACACTATAAGTATGAGAGAAAATAATGGATCAATGAATGGTACTGAGACGATGAATATCTATATACAAAAAGAAAAAAAGGAGCTGACCTCAACCGCCTATCAGATTCCCAGCGTCTCAAGGTTGGTTTCAGGTTTACATTGAGAGTAGAAGTTTACACTGGATGAGTTTAAGTTTTGATTATCACCCTACCCAGACATCATTGGTAATTAGGCTGAACCAGAATTTTAATGCCAAAATAAAATACAATGTGTTTATTAGCTAAATGTGTCTGAAAAGTCTATGAGAAAAAATATGTACACAACAAAGGATTCATGGGGAATGGTGGGAAAGAGTAAAATTGATATCTGCTTACACTCCCAATCCTATACTGTCCAAGAAACCAATTTCACCTCTATTAAAACCGGAATAATAACAAGGTACTTCCTAGTATACATCACAAAACAAACATTAACACACTTAGAGGCACTATAACAACTTTTTTAGGAACACACAATACTATAACTGAAATCATAGTTTCTCCTGCTACCTTTGTTTCAGTGAGGAGGGCCTTGAAGTGTCAAAGGTAAATGTTAAAATGTTTACACTTTTCAATTACCCACAGCAACCAGAATTTCCTTAACACTGTGAAATCCCTTCCCCATGTCGATTTTATTTGATTTTTAAATTTTGAAAAATTTATTAAATAGGACATTTCCCTTACTCCTAATTTTAAACTTTGCAATCACTTATGTTGACTCATTGTGTCCATCAGGTGACTTTATGAATAAATATTCAAAATTGTTAAACTTGTAATTCAGTTAATATTGAATTAACACTTACCAATATTATCTCAGCAAAATTGTACCATATTGGAATGTAAAAAAATAATCTTTCATTGCATTTAGCATGATCCATAGCAATGATTTATGCATTCAAAGTATTAATTATCTAGCATACTAAGAGGGAAATTGTATTTATTTTTTGTTTGCTTGATTGAATTCATTCATTAGTCAGATTTTCCCCAAACACAAAATACATTCTAAGAATAAATTAAAAGTAATGGTGCCTGGTTTAGATTTGCTGTAAATTAGTAACAAGAAATTATATGTTGCAGATCTTATTATCTGAGTTCATCTCAGTGATATCATGTAAGTACTTTACGTTGTTTTTTTTTCCCTTCTAATCAGGAATTACTTAAGAAAATTTTAAAGACTAGCTATTGTGAATTGTTAAAAAGGAGCAATAATACACAACCAAGCTAATTATAAATGGATTTTTTTTTTTTTACAATAGATTTGCAGACAGGTAATGAGTTTAAGAAGATAATTCATATACAATTTTAGAAGGAGTGTTGTATTGTATATGTACTTTTATTTTCTCCTAAAAGCAATCTCTGCTCATTGAGGGCAATTGCAAAATAATGATAGGGCAATTAAAATCACCTGTAACCATAATACCTAAAGGCAACAACTGTTAACATTCGGAGAATTTACTTCTGCTCTTTATTTCTAGAAATATACACACATTCACAAAGAGAAAACTGAACTTAAATTACTGTTGCAAGGTCTTTTTTTCTTTCCCTTAATTTTATTTTGTTTTATTGAATATTATTTGCCCATGTATTAAAATGCAATTTTAAAAGTTATATAATTTCTTGTTTAAAATTCCAATTGAAGGAAAAAAACATATTTAGATTGCAGCCTTACACAAAATGAATTTAGCCCTTCAAAGCTAACTGTGAGACCTTTTCAACTAAACCTGTTGTATTCATGAAAAAACCAGAGTCCCTGAATTACTGCATGGAGAAAAGCTAACTGCCAATTAGGAAGACCTGCCCTGGATGCTGAAAATTAAGTCACTAATTTGTCTGAGACATGATATACATTTGGGCATATTTGTTACAGTCATTTAGTCCACTCTAGCTGAGAGAGATGTGAAATGACTCAGTGCCTGGTTTATGATCCAACCCTAGGTTCATACTCTAAAGTTTGTCCACAGTAAAACTGTAGTAAATTATGGTTATAGGATTTTGTTTAAATTTAGGCTTATAATATCTTTTCTCATCTGAGTTTAGCCAATTTGCCCATAACTTTTCATTATCCTTTTATGATTTCAAATTTTAACATTTATCTGTTTAATCCCTACAGATATGAAGTTACTATAAAAAAATTCAATCTTCCCATGGGTCAGAACAGAAAGTACTATAATCACATAAATCACCAAAGGTTTTAAAAGCATGTAATAAATTTGGGGGGGAAGAGGAAACAGTAGACCCTGCAATATTTTTCTTGTGTATGCTAGATTTGGCAATATAATATTATAGTGTAAATAATCTGATATTTATCTAGTAATAGTCTACAAAAACTTTGAACAAATACTATGTTTTCTCATTGATAAAAGAATTATAGATGCTCAAAGATCAACTGTGATTAGATTATTAGTTCAATTAGAGTAATGTTCATTACTCTGACAAATTTCAATGGGAAGATAGATCAGGATAGATCAGTTCAGCTAGAATTTAGTTGCTAGACCTAACAAGGGGACACATTTCATGGGTAAGTTCAGACTACCTAAATATCCCGAGAAAGCAAAGATATGGGAAAACCCTCTTAGACATTGCACTTAGCTGTGTCATCTGTAAAAGAGAGTAGGAGAGCCAAATTCATCTGGAAACAGCTCCAGTTTTACAATATTATAAACCAGGATATTATTGTTTCTTTCTTCTTTTTTATTAAGGAAATCTTAAGTAGTGAGGAGTATGTAAAAGTTTTTGTTTTTCTTCAGAGCTAATTTAGGATACTTGACCCAAAAATGTCTATCAGTTTTTATTTAATTCCCGAAGAAACTAAAAATTACTCACTGCACAAGGAGAAAAAAATGTTAATGTGTAAGTGTAGTTATATGGCTACAATACATTTCAGGTATAATGTATAATTCTAATAGTCTGTGGTAGAATACTTTCTTACAGATAGAATAAGTGAGTTTCTTTTTAAAGAAAATGTTAACATTCTAATGCTAGTAACAGTGTAGATTAAGAAGATACAAATAACATATATTCATGTCAGGAATTAGCAACTGTTGATATATAAAATTAACATATTTCTAAGAAGACCTGGCATATAAATGTACATATAATATATATTGTATAAAATATGATAGTATATAACTATATGGTACCTACAGATTACTGATAGTAAATATCATAAATTACTACACAGCTAGTACAGATGTACATATATCTCATATGAATATGAATTAGAAGTATGGGCCACAAGTTGAATGTACTAATAGACAAGTTAATTAAAGTGGCAAATACCTCCAGTTTTACAGGCATTCTGTTATGAATGACTTTTTAAATAAAGAAAACCCATTTCCACAACTGCTGACATGCTTTTCAGGATTTTTGTTTGACGACTGCCAATTTGAATCCCTAGACTGGAATAAACGCAGAGCCATCTGTTCTGACGCGGCTGCGGCGACAGTGCTAGGCTCACTGAAGCAATTGTTTCTATTACCCTTAGTATTCATGATATGCTTCACTTTGCAGCATCCCTTGTGAATAAATTGAGCCTAACTCATATCAGGAATATAATTAGGTTAAGAGCTTGGCAAAACTTCCATGTGCCAGAATAGTTTCACCCTTTCAGCTCCAAGCTTCCAAAAATGTCGATTGGTGGTTTGAACTTCTTATGTTGTTTCCAACAATGCTCCCCTTCATTAGCAAAGGACTTGTGCAAATAGAATATTTGGGTCTCCTTAATTATACATAATGTTTAAGCTGAATAAAAGGGATAATTATGGTATACAGAAGTGAGTTTTTGTGGTAATTCACTTAAACTACATGATACTGTGGATGCTTTGCAAATAGTTTTTTCAAGGCAGGGATGTTTAAAATAGAAAGCTGAGTTCAGGTATATATTCGGAGTTGCCACATGGAGATGACAAAAAGAACATCAGACAGAGACTGTAAAGTAAACATGATTTTGTTGGCATAACACAGAAACTTCTGAGCTGCAAGAGATCATTTTGATCAAAGACTGTGCATATTTGATCTAAATAAATTAACAGTAATTTGAGTAGGTAATGGTGGAGAACAGAAATAGCATGCTTGCAGCCCATTCTGTTATTCACGCAAGTCATGCATTTTGCCAGATGACAGAATATAAAAAGATTTTTTAAATCACTTAATAGGTCAGCATTTAGGTAATTTATAAAATCATAAAACTTTAAAAATTATATGAGGGTACGTATTTGAAATCGTTGGAAAGATAGTTTTCCACACTCATACATTAATCATTTGAAATGGTAAAACAAATGAGATGGGATATGCAAACACACTACTGAAGACATAAACCACATATTTTAAGGCACTGTCATTAGATTAGCAATAAAGATGCAGAAGCCCAACAAGGATGATGAAAGTCGAGCAAGAGAAGGATGCTCAGGTTGCTCAGCCAGAGATCATGCTGGCTTAAGGGTCTAGAAACCAGCATGATCTGATAGAAGCTGAGATGCCATGTAAAAGGCAGGAAGTTTTGTGGTTTTCAGAAGCCATGGGTCTGCAAGCCAAGAAGTTAATTGAGATGGAAAACAGCAAGCTGGTGACAAGAGGTATCCAAAATCCTAAAGACTGATCAATCAAAATGATGGAGATCTCCAAAGATGGAAGACATGCCTGCCTTGCTTACCCTGTGGCCACAGTGACTGGATAAAGCAGTGCCTGGCATATTATTGGTAGTTAAAAACTGATTAAGGGATAAAGAGGAGGGAATTGAATTATCCAACTGTAGATACACAAAAAGAAGTAGTGCCCAGCTACGTCTCCAGTAAAGGTACGGTGGTGCCTGGTAGTATGCTGGAAATCAGCAAATGGGCTGAGAACTGCATAAATAAATCTAGAGGAGAGGAACTCACGGGGCCTAGGTCAAGGCATTTGGGAGGGAGTTTCAAAGAATGGTGGGCTGGGAATCCTGGGGAGGTGGGAAGGTGGATGGAAAAATATGGAAAGGGAAGTCTTGGAAATCCTAGTCTATAAGCCAAAGGAAAAATCAGAATCTAATGCTTTGAAGTCTTGGGTAAAACTCTTCATATATATATTTCAAATGAATGTTAGCTGTTGGTGGCTAGAAGACACAGAGCACTACCTCCAGTCTGTTGATGGAGATGACCCTTATCTAAGGTAGGGTGCTGGGTGTGTAGTGGTTAGGTGCATAAATGCAATGAAAACAACATACCAGCTGGGCTCGGTGGCTCAGCCTGTAATCCTGCGCCTTTGGGAGGCTGAGGTGAGTGGATTGCCTGAGCCCGCGGGTTCGAGACCCACCTGGGCAGCGAGACCTCATCTCTACAATAAATAAAAAAATCAGCCGGGCGTGGTAGCACATGCCTGTAATTCCAGCTACTTGGAAGGCTGAGGTGGAAGGATCGCCGGGAGCCCAGCAGGCAAGGTTGCGGTGGCTGGGAGCGGCCACTGCACTCCAGTCTGGGCAACAGAGGGAGACTCCAACTCAAAAAAAAAAGAAAAAAAAGAAAAAAAAAGAAAAACACATACCACCCCTTTTTCCTGGTATTTGCCCCAGTCCCAGTGGCCAGAAAGATGACGGTTGAAGTGTGACACAAAGGTGCCTTGAGGCAGAAAGGCCAGCTTATGGACAGTCTGCACTTCATCCACAGAGAGTCTGAAATATGGTCTCAGATATGGTCTCTGGACCAGCAGCGCCAGCATCATCTAGGCACCTGCTGGTGATGCAGAGACTCCCTACATCAGTCTGCTCCATCTCAACGCACTGAATCAGAAATTCTGGAGCTGTGGCTAGCAATCTGTATTTTTAAAAAACCCATCCCAACTAGTGCTGATGCCTATTAAAGTTTGAGAACCACTCCTCCCATCAGAAAACAGATATTGGTGATAGAGGCGGAGTAAACTTTGTGATAAAATGGTAAAGCGTATTTCTGGCCCTAGACTGCAGGAGGTAGAACTTCCAGGATTTTGTACCTATATGATGAGGCAGTATTGAAAACTACTATTAAATTGGTAATGGGATCTCCCACTTAGCCTCTAAAGACATAAATGTGCATGATTGCAAAGAGGTATTTTTTTTTTGTCTAAGAGGAATATCACATGCTTGCAAAGGCAAATAGTTATGTTGCACACTTGCTAATATGAAAATATTTCTAATTATAATTGCTTTCAGTGTTACAGTTAATAAAGAATAGAATAGGTTAAAGAGAAGAATTTCTGAGTTAGAAAAAGAGTACATTTTCTAAACTATAAACTACTAAGCCCACAAGCCCCATCTAGTGGCCTTTGTACCAAGAGTTCAGTGAAGGTTTCCAAAGGGGTACACGCCAACACCACAGACAAAATACAAGTAATTCAGCAATTAGATGCCTGGACTACAGCATAGGTATCATAGGTACACCTTTTCAAACAACATATAGGAGAATGTCTCCCTTAAGTAATGAGAAAAAACATTTTAATATAAGCCTCTTTCTTTCTCAGAAAATATTTTCAAGGTGACATGCCAGTTAAATGAAGGAAGCATTAGATGAACAAGGGAGACATAAAATTTATGGTTACGATGTCATCATAACCTCTTATACAAATGTTCTTTTGAACTATGCCTAAATTTTTACATAATCTAGAAGCAGATAAAGAGAAAATATGTATTGAATTCTAATTATGTTTCAGGCCCTATGTTAGATGCTTTTGTATATTTGTAGATACATAATATTGTATATATATGCATGAAGATATGCATATAGTTATACATATAAACAGAGACATAGGTGTGTCCTATGACAATAGAGACATAGAGACAGGGTAGCCATTAAATCTGAAAAGGGTGAATAAATAAATCCTTCACTAATATTCCAATATATGACAAAACAAAATTATCTGTTTCCAGAATATTCTAATCTTCAAGTCTCACAGTGTGTTATTTCTATGGTATTCAGTGCTTAACTCTTCTGTAGCATTTTTTATGACATTGCTTTTTTTTGGTTTGTTTTCCACATATGATGTTAAGCTCTTTGAGGAATAGAATCACCTTTGCTCATCTGTTTTTTTTATTCCTACTGCCTAGCATAGTGGTGAATAAAGAGATCAATGCTCTGTTAAATAAATAAATGCAGGGGTAAGTAAATGTATGAGTGAGGTAATGAGCTAAATTTTTGCCATTTTGTTTCATATACAGGAAATACATATCCATACACACATAAATATGTTACTTTCATGATGTAAAAATGAATCTTATCAGCTAGTATAAGAGTACTCAAAGATAGCATCATCTTCTACACTCTACAAATACTTGTTGGCTCTTAACAAAAGTAACTATTGGTTATGTTGAATCTTAATAAGGACAGATGAATATTTCTATAGATAATTATGATATACTATAGAATATGAGAAGTGGTGTGCAAGTGACACTGACCTTTTGCTCTTCTCATTTTAATGAAAGAGATGACTTTCTGTTAGAGGAAATAAGAAAAGACTTTATTATACTGACTCCTGGAAAAGAATTCAGTAAAATTTGAATAAGTGATCATGATGGAAAGTATCTCATTAGGAGAAAGAACTTAAGCAAAGGGTTTGTTCAGGCAGGTGCCACCCTCCCCAGTGTCCTCGTGGCACATTATACATGAACAAAAGCAATATGGCAATAAAGCCTGAAAGTTAAGTAGGTCAGAGCAACATAATTATCAAGGTCTTCATGTAGCAGATTCTAGCATTAAAGACTTTACTTCCTAGAAACCCCAGAATCTAAGCAGAAAAGACATTAAACTAAAAGAAAGGTGGTCAAAAAAAACCCCAAATTTAATGACCTTGAATAAAGGAAGATCTTTATGTATAACATAGGTAATCCCACTTAGAAGAAAAACAGTAATGTTTTATTCAAATGGCAGTTTAATTGCACTCACACTCAGTTCACCAATCACAGTATATAGATAACAAAGTATATTCCCTTTAGATTGACTTCACAGATCAGTTCCATTTATAACTAAATATTAATCTTAACCAAAATAAATCTTGGTGATGATACAGATTACATGTTATTAGAAGCAAATATTGCTGCTATGACTATTAGCATGTTTCCAATAGGATTAACATGCATAGTCAAATTAAAATAATTGCTTTTTACTTTTTAAAAAAGAAAATTCTATAACTATAAGAGGTTTTTATTAAATAAGGAGAAAAAGTATAGGAATGAATCTTAATTGCTTTAGGATTGTTTAACAACTTAACATCAAACTACTGAAATTGGCAAAATAAGTTTCAGATATCATGTTGTACATTTCAGCTTTCAATGGAAATAAAATAGCAGTGAGTAAATCTTTTCAAACAACATATAGGAGAGTAACTCTTTCAAGTAGTGAGGAGAAACATCTTTTAATATAAGGCTCTTTCTCAGAAAATATTTTCAAGGTGACATGCCAATTAAATGAAAGAAGCATTAGATGAACAAGGGAGACATAAAATTTATTATATCTATAAAGCACTTGAAAAATTTCACATACACTAAGAGATATCCTGCCTTCTTCTTCTTTTTTTTTTTTTGACCATCTTATTTTACCCCCTAGATCTCTTTCAAACTTGATTCTACCTTTCAGATATTTCAAAACTAAGTTTAAAGTTTCATCTAAGAGTCAATTCAAAAAGTCATGTTTTGTTTGCTACTTTCAATACCGTGAACCACCCTTTGGTTTTACAAACACGTAACTTTTTATTTTAGGACTCTTACCCTAACAATTTTTGTATGGCTGTGATTTTTATGACCTCCTTTAGGACAATCTTTTTCATGTACCTTAGGGTAATTGAACCAACCAACTTGATCCCATTACTTTAAATTGGAAACTTTGTTCTTCTTTCAAATCCACCCCAATTTTATAAATGCACAAGGACATCCCTTCTCATCTCCCCATATGCATTAATGAATGTATCTACCTGTCTATCCAGTCTTTCATTTTTTTAAGTGCTATCATGTCTCTTAGAACTGACAATACTACATTTTAACTAGAAATACGCATAACTTTCTATCGTAGGTACGAACGAGTGAACTGTCATTTAAAACCTAGTTAGTAGATCTTAGGTGGAGGGATGAAAGCTCCATATGGGGTGGTGCAAGGGAGCTTTCTGGAGAAACTGGTGAATGAGGCTAACAGGCATTGAGATAGCAAGCTAGTTTCAAGATGAGGGCAATTGGGGTGAAGAGCTCAGTTATGCATGTGATGGATGGATATATGAGTTTCCAAAGAAACATTTGGGTTGGAGACATATAGATATCAATTATTTACCCATTAAAGAGAATTGTATCACTCAGTAAAAACAGAGTGAAAAATTGAAAAAGCCTATGAGTCCTTAACAGCAACTAAATTAAAGAAACAAGTTAAGGGAAAACATTTCAAGGAAGTGGAAATTGACATTGTCAATTCTGGAGAACAGACAAATAAAACAAAGTGCTGATGGTGACTTTGGAAACACCATTTTTAGTTAAGAAGAGGGAATGAATTGAGGAGTCGAAGAGTATCAAAAGCAGTAATCCCAGAATGTATACCAGTATTTCAAGAAGGGTGGCTGCCACAAGACAGAGTTATGAAGAACAGCAGAGGAGATTATGAGTTTAGAAAGGTGAATGTAGGCATTGTGTGTGTGTGTGTATGTGTGTGTGTATGTATGTAGGCATACATACACACATATCTCTTTTTGTCAGGAGCACCTTTATTGACTTTTGTAGATAGAAAAAGCCTGAGACATTCAACATGTTTTCTTAAAAGGGCATAATTTGTAATGGGGAGAGTGTGAAGATATGTATTTTAAAAGGCCAAATTTCTAAAGCAATATTTCTGAGGAGGCAACTGGGCATGTTACACAGAGCACAGAAGTGTTCCTAAATAGGGGACAGAGCACTTCTGTATGGCTATTAAATGTTTCTAATAGAATTAACACGCATAGTCAAATGAAAATAAATGCATTTTTTATTATAAAGATGTGGGGCACAATTCAGGGTTAGGTATACAAACGTTGATTATGCAGATACTCTTGTTGAAGAGATGTGTCCCTCCCTCCCCTAGCAGTTTCCTTCAACTGCCAATCCCACCCCACCCACTCCCCTGACGACCCAGCAATTCTCCTATTGGGAATATACCAATATCATGTACATATACATGATGGAAGATTACACAGTCATAAAGAAGGACAAAATTATTAAGTTCACAGCAACTTGGATGGACTTAGAGTCTATAATACTAAGTGATCTATCACAGAAACAAAGAACCAAGTATCACATGTTCTCACTCATTCATAAGTAGACCTTGAACAACTATCATAATACTATAAGAAAGGGACTGGCAGTAGTGAGAAACTGCCAGGGAGGGCAGGGTGGGATTGGCAGTAATGGGAAACTGCCAGAGGAGGTGGGGGCACACCTAATCAACAAGGGTACTTGCATGCATAATGAACATTTGTATACCTAATCCTGAATTGTACCCCGTGTCTTTAAAAGAAAAAATTAAAGTTCTTACTATTCTCTTTCCCACTATATGTATATCCCATTTGTTTTTATTCTACTTCCAAGGAAAACAGAAGAAAACCATTCAACAGATATTGCTAACTCTGATTGTGGAAAACTGCTTCTGGTAAAAATTGTGAACTTGTGATGCTGAGGGCAAGTTGTGGATGGAGGAAGTGCTGTCTTAGAAGAAATGTAATGAACATAATCAGAAAATAAGCTCAATAATATTTAAATTAACATTTGGCATATTGTTTACATAATTTTATTCATGAATCTTACAGGACTTCAGAAATTCAAAAGAAAAGACTTTCTACATATAATTGTAAATATAAACAGAGTAACCAGTCATTTAAGAAAAAAAATAAAGTTTTTTAATTTTCTTATATTTTGGAGTAAATATATTACTTTCAATGTTAGTTTTACCAAGTTGTAAATTCAGCATGCCACTAACATTCTTAAATATTTTTTGAGAAATACTCTTATAGATAAAAAATGTATTTATGAAATTTCTCCTAACGTGAGTTACATTGTAATAGCTTATACTGTTGACTGTGATACAAGAATGCTAAGTGCCAGAGAAATGTTATTAAAAATATTTAAATTAATGTTTTAAATTAAGAAAAATATCTCCAACCAAGTTTGTAAGCAAACCTAAAATGCTGAACAAAACACACTTAAATAACACAGTTTCAAATACCCATAGCTTAAATAAAATAAGCAAATTTAATATATTACTAAGTTTTTCTATTTTCTATTTTTTATTTTCCCATTAAGAATAGCTATACTATTTTAATTATAAAATAAATTTTCTCCTTTACAATTGTTACTTGATGACACCGCTAAGTCTTATATATAATTGTCTCCTGGGGAAAAAAACACCTATAGACACTGGATTGTAAATTTTATATTTCTCTTTTCACCCTACAAAGTTTATTTTTTTTTAAAAAGGCTAATACTAAAAAAAGTAAGAATTTCAAAGCTTATCTCATAGTTAAACATTTATAGTATTCAAAGTTTATCTTTAAAATGTTAGTGTTTTATTTCAATGATTTCTCTTTTTGAATAATTTAATAATTTATTATAATACTGTCTTTGAAATAAAAGATAGACTAAGACAAAATGAAAGATGTTCTGAGTAAAGGAAATGCATCATGGAATTTTAAACCTCAAAGAAATTTTAAGATTTTTAGGGGTTAGGTAGTAAATTATTTACAAATAGATACTGGAGATACTTAAGGGGAAGGGTCAGTTGAATACTCTACTGTGCGGAACAGTTATTTGTATGACATTGGCCAAGTAGAAAGGACTCTTCCAATGACACAGTCTTTCTTATGGAAACGGGCAGCTTTTAATGAAGACCATAATTGGAGAGAAGGAAGGACAGCCAACACTGAGAGGCAAACCAGTGGAAATCAACCTTGACCCTCACCAAGTGACAGCTGCCCCAGTTAGTTTTCTCTCACTTACTGAAAGGTCATGGAATCGCCCAAGGTTGGGCCTCCTTATTGGATTTAACTAACAGTGTGTTTGAGACAAACTTTTTTTTTTTTTTTTTTGCTGTCTCCCAGTGTTTCTCAGTCCTAAATTGAAAACTGAAGTTGAACTGAAATGAGTAAAATTAAATCGAGCTAAGAAGCCCATTTAAAACAACAGTTAACCTTTTCTGAAAGGCTTATGCTCTGATAATCCACATGATTCAGATGACAGCAGAGTGAGATCTAAAAGCTTTTATGTCTATAGGTTATCAGGATTCTAGCTTAGTCTTTAATTTGCCCAAAGCTATCCTTTAAATCTACTTCTATATGTCACAACCTTTAAAATCAGAATTTCTTTTTCATTGTTTTTAGTCCCAATTCCTGTTGCATCTTCTAAAACCATTTACTTTACTCAAAGAGGAAAACAGAAAACATCATTTGTACAATATCTCTTCGTACATTGTTACTTCTGTTCTATTTTCTACATCTCTTTCTCTCAAGTCTGTTTTTTACAGCTTCCATCATTTGCATTGCTTTTAAGCATTTAATTTGAGAGCCCTGTGGAATCTGAATTTTTCTCATTTGCAATTCAGGCTTACTTCTCAACAATACAAATTGCATAGAATTTTTTTTTTTTTTTTTTGAGTTGGAGTCTCACTCTGTTGCCCAGATTGGGCGTGGTAGCGCATGCCTGTAGTTCTGGCTACTTGGAAAGTTGAGGCAGAAAGATGGTTAGAGCCCAGTAGGTCGACCCTGGGGTGGCCATGAGCATGACACTGCCTGGGCAATGAAGTGAGGCACCAACTCAAAAAAAAAAAAATTAAAGAATAATATTCTTATACTAAAATTAGTTTGTACCCCCCCATGTTTAAAATAGAATTAAAAAATTAAAACAAACAAAAATATCAAACAACAAAAATTTTTCTCTGTTCATGTCAATATCCAGAGATTGGTGAATTCCAGAGAATGGTGAATGTAAATAATGCAAATATTGATCATGGAAAATGAATACAAATCATTAGTCTACTGGATTACAATGAGTTATTAACACTTATCAGTACTGCATCTACAAATAGTTCTTCACCAGTTTGATAGAGTAATCAATATATAGGATCTAAGATATAAGACATAAAACAAACCACACACTTAACTATGAAAAAAGTTTAACTTTATTTACATTACTTTCCCTAGCAACAAATTCCATCATCCATTAGAGAAGGACATCTTACTACTCATGCTAGGATGTTGTATGTGTTTGTTTTAGTTATGTTGCCTTACGGAGTAAGTAGACTATGATATTCCTAATAAAACCTAAAATGATGTTTCTAATGGGATATGCCAAGAGCACCCATGTGATTATTACTTTCTTACTAATGATGTCTCAGCATTGCTCAAATTGTCGACCTTCTGAAGAAAGGTCATTGTGATACTCATGTGTTAAACAGCCCTTCCCTCATAAGAGCAACCATGCAGTAATCGCTCCCCCTTTCAAGTTCCTTTTTGGAATTATTCAGCACAAGCACAAACCTATTAATTCATGGCAATATACTATTACTGTGCCTCCTTACAGTTTGCTTGGTGTGTTGTTTGCCTTGATGCAGCAAATTAATACACCTAACTTTTGAATGGAAGTTTCTCTGGTGGCCTTTATCTAATGGGTTTTATAATAAAAATAGCTTTCAGCAAGATCAGTGAACCTAAAACATTTTTAAAGTAAAAACTATTTTAAAAAAATATGCCCTTTCCTGAACATAATATTTGAAAGATAAAATCGACTTTGTGAACATCTCTTGATTTTATAGTGTTGGCAAATGAGATCCAAGATTTGTTCAAGGCCCCTAGACGTTAGTGATAGAACCACAATTAGAGGTCATGGTACTTTATATATTCCCAGTGTACTTCCTCTATAAAGCCTATTACTTTCTTGTAAAGTGCCATGGATGATACTCTCAAAAGTATCGTCAATAAATAAGTCCTTGCTGTATATGAAGTATATTATTGAGCATTACTGTTTTTCTTAAATCATTCAAGTATTTAGGCTAATATTTAGACATACCATTTCTAATGATACTTTTCTTTCAACACATTTCTGTTGCAATTTTCAATTTCACCCATATACACAAAAATAATTTCAAAACATTGAAATATATAGCATGAAGTTCTTTACGTATGATGTGCCACGACTATCCTAACATTATTCTTGTTTAAAGCCCTATTATGTGGCCCTGAATCCTGGCCCAGCAGCATTCTAACTGAAACTAACGCAAACTAGGGCAAACACCTCTGTGTAACTGTGCCAAAAACTGACAACAATATTAACTATTTCAAAGAGTTTTGTTAAGATTAATTATCTTAATACATGGATATATTCAGAACAAGGCTCAGTGCTATAATTTAGTATCGTTCAATATCAAGTCAATTAACTATCAAGATTATTTAAAATTCAATTTTCATATTTTGTATTTTCATTTTATAATCAGCAAACTTTATCTTTGAAATGGGAGAAGGAAAAAGTGTGGGTAAGGATTGAAAAACTACCCATTTGTTATTATGGTCACCATTTGAGTGACCTAGTTAATAGAAACCCAAACCTCACCATCATGCGATATGCCCATGTAATAAACCTACATATGTACTCCTTGAATCTAAAATAATTTTTTAAAGAAATAGAAAATTCTTACTATCATTACTGTTCTTTTCATTGTTCACTAAATTTGAACAAAATTTGCTGAAGCTGCATTATTTAATGATGACAAGTATTCTTCAATAACACCAAGAGATACAAAAGTGAAATCCATGCAAAGAATAATATAATAATGGCTTCAATTTTCTGCATGGTGGGGAAATAAAATATTGTGAAAATACTTTAAAATAAAATAAAGCGGAAATTCTTGTTAATTTTTATCATACATGTCGTAACTTTCCCATTTTTTCCATCAATTTTATTCTTATTAGTTTCGACTTATTCTACTGTGTTTTTTTTGTTATAATCCCTATGGTGGTTTCAAAATACTTTCCTTCACTTATTTGTGTATTCATATTTTAAATTAATAATAATTTTCTGAGCATCTTTGTTCAGGTACTATATTTGATTCCAAGGATATAAAGATGAAAAAAGATATGGGGACCATTTTTAGAAACACATGGTCTTTGAGGAAATAAGCAAACTGCAGTGCAATTATATATCCTCACAAATATATATGTGTGTGTTTGTGTGTGTTACACACACACACAAAGTGTTAAGTTAGCAGAAGAGAGAATGACCAAGTTTACTTCAAGAGGTGCAGAAATAACCACAGGGAAAAAAATTGATTTTCTTTTGTATCATCAACATATTGTGCCTGTATTACTAAAGTAGACTCTTAAATGCTTTCTCCACATGCATTCTTAGTATTGCAAATCAAGAAGCTTTTGATAGGGATAAACCTGATCACAACAATGACCTAATTATTGGCATGGCATGCTACTGGTGATTCATGAGTTGCTTATGCCAATCCCCAGCTACGTTGTATACAACATTCTGGAGGTTCATGTACTTCCTAAGAATGCTCAGCATTCTCTAATTATCGGGTTTTTCCCCTGCTTCCTCTACCTATTCATATTAATAACTGTTTCTTCAGGTCTCAGATGATATTTCAATTCCCTTGAGAGGTCTTTCCATAATCACTAAGACTGGGTTAAATATCCTTCCTATGAGCTCCCATAAGATCTTCTTTTCCCAAATATATTTGCCATACTGCACTGTAATTTTCTGACTATTCATCTTTATTTTCCAGAAGGAGAAATTTATGTGGTGACTAGCTTGAATAAGGACAAAGTTAGAATTTATTGAATGAATGAGTGGCTTGATGGACAGACAGGAAAGGAGTTAACTTCAAAGAAAAAATAATTATGAGGTTGGGACAAGAAAGAAAAAACCATTTGTGATTCAAGTTAAATTTGGATTTCAAAATTTGTATTAAATTAGTTCCATGTTATTCTCATATAAGCTCCATAATGTAGCTCAGATTTCAGAAAAAAACAAGGATCTCATAGATTATACCCATTACATAGAAGTAAAAGCTATTGATAATTGCTTTGAAAAATCTTTGACACTAAAATCTATATTATTTTGCAAATTTATAATCAGAGAACTGGAATTAACTTTATATATCACTTAATAAGTAAACATAATTATTTATAATCTTAAAAATTAGCATGAAACATAGTTATAAAAGAATTAAAGGAAGTCAAACATAATTAAAAACTACCCCTAAGCAATACATATTATGAGGTTGGGACAAGAAAGAAGAAATCATATTATGTATTGCTTAGGGGTCGTTTAAAAAACAAAAAATTGAGACCTTATACAATAACTCAGAAAGTTACACTCTTAAATTCAGTGCTTTAGCTTAACAATTAGCACTCAATAATTACTTTTTGGATTATTAATTTTCACTCAACATAACACATTAAACTAATATAAAAAATTTCAGCCAGGTCTCCACTAGGTAAAAAGTATGAAAGAGTTATTTATGTAATTTCAAAATACTGATAGTTGGTGAAAACTATGCTTATCAAATTTACTCTTTATTTTAATTTAGCTTTGGTCTTTGGCATAGAAGCATATTTATATTCATTTTGGTTTCTGAATAATATTCTTGTCAATATTTTCATTTCATTAGAAAATCTGTTTTTTATTGTTCATTAAAATATGTCTTAGAGATGTGTAGATTACACACATACCCATTCATGCACTTCAGAACACATTCATTAAATGTCTCGTGTTTGGAGGCACTGTGGTAAGGACTGTGAGGCAGTTGTTATCAAGCTTTATTGAAAATAATTATTTTAGTATGCTTGTTAAATATCAGTGTCTGCACTCCACCACTGGAAATACTGATTCAGTATTTCTGAATAAACTCTACAGTATGCATTTTAAACAAATACAGAGACAATTCTGGTGCAGATTATATACTTAATGATCAAAAACAGTGATGTGGAGTAAAGAAAGACAAAAAATACATCCTGACTTGCTCTTGAAAATTTTACAACCATACTATAACAAAAGGATTGACAGTAGCGGGGAAACTTCGGGGGCGGGGGGGGAGGTGGGATTGACAGTAGTTGAGATCGGCCTTGGGATGGGGGCACACATCATCAACCAGGGTACCTGGACAATGAATTTTGGTATACCTAACCCTGAATTATACCCCACAATTTAAAATAAAATAAAAAATATATATATAAAAGAAAAATTTACAACCTATTATGGTTAATACAACTCATAAATAGAACTATCCTTTACAGTTGACCATAGGAGCTAATAAAGGTTTTGTTGCTGGGTCTAGAAATAGAACCATACTTTAGAAATATATGTGTGGTAAGTATATAGGATATTAAAGACGTGCTTCACTGTATCTTACAGAGCTATTTCAAATATTCCAAGTCTAGGATGTCTGAAATTAGGATTAGTAAAGGAAAGAAATTTGTTTTCAAGAACCAATGCCATTCAGTAGCTTATTATTGTCAGTTCCATTTGTTTTTTGTCTATTCATTTATGAATTAATTGCCTTGTCACAACCTTTTTCTGCCCTGTATGATTGGGTCCTTGGAAGACCCAACAGTCCCTGCAGTTAGTCCTTAGAGAGACAGTTTTAAGTCTCATTGACACTCAGAGCTTCAAGTCAACTTGGATGGACAAGGCACAATGCAAAATTAAATCAAAGACTCGTGGTTCCAGGACTGGTTCTCCAAGGGGACTTCTTGCCCAGAAGACAGCGATTCCCCCTTATTCTCTGTTCAATATTTCCAAGCAAGAATGACTTATTTCATCTACTTTTCTATGTGATTATCTTCCTCTGGGATTTGGTAGGCTATGCTAAAACAGATGTTATCCTGTACATAAGAATATATACTTACAGAAAACTGTTTTAGTTTTATTCCTCTGAAAACTAGGAGAAAGGTCTTATTGGTTTTCAGATAATAATTATGTTTTAGTCTAATTTGATACGATTAATATCAGCTGTATTAGATAGGGTCCAGTCAAGAAAACAGAAAGCATTTTGGGCATGATTTAATACAGGAGTTAGGTTATAGACATTTAAATTCAGTGAAGCAGCTGGGCGTGGTAGCTCACACCTGTGATCCTAGCAATTTGGGAGGCAGAGGCAAGAGGATTGCCTGAGCCCGGGGGTTCAAGACCAGCCTGGGCAACTTTGCAAGACCTTGTCTCTACAATAAATCAAAAACTTAGATGGGTGTGGGAACACGTGCCTATAGTTCCAGCTACTTGGAAGGCTGAGGCAGAAGGATCGTCTGAACCCAGCAGGTTGAGGCTGCAGTGTTCGTAAGCATGCCACTACGTTCCAGCCTGGGTGACAGAGTGGGACTCCAGCTCAAAAAAAATAAAATAAATAAATAAATAGAAAGCGAAGTAAAAATAGAATATTGTGGAACATAGATATTAATAGCTACAAAGTCATTCCTAGGACTTAAGAAGAGGAAGAGGTAGGATAATCAGAATCTAGGAATTTGGAGGAGAAATATATTTCTCAGTTTGGACAGTGGGAATACAGCCCTTCCTAGATGATGTTCAGCCCTTTAGGGGGCACCATATTGCTGTTACTCAATGTAGCAATGGAGGGAAAGTTAGCTGGTACTAGTACCTTGAAGGGTATAACATTGCTAGCTACTAATATAAGAGCTAAAAGTGTCTGGGGGTAGGGAAATGACCCTCCGTTATAGACTTTATGCCAACAGAAACTCAAAACAGAAAAGTAGTTTCCCTTCTACCTTTTTTAATCCCTTTTTAGGATCTCACACTGGCAGAAAAAAATAACAGTACAGTAACTGGAAAGATAATTGAGGCTTCACGAAAATTAGGAATTTGGTAGAGTTTGGGAAATGTGGTTTACATAAGCGCAGATTAATTTATAGAAGGGTAGGCTTGGGTCTACAACAAAAGTTAAATAACCCACACAGTAGCTACAGCAATCGTCTAGTTTTTTTTCTGTGTCTTAAGAAAGATAGAACAGTTGAGGATCATACTCTTTTTCACCAGGAGACAATAAAAGAATTTAATTTGACCAAAAACATCTGGATGTCTTCAGAGGAACTGAAATTGTCTATCTGAAAGACAGATAACTAAAAGCTATTGTTCAACAGTTCAGAAGTTTTGTGACACTGAATTGGCCTCCTTTCCTTAGAGGATCAGTTCTCTAAGACAACAGGATAGCACAGAGATAATTTTATCTCAGCAAAGAACCAAATCATTTGTTTAAATATACTATTTCAACAAAATTGTACAGATGGGCAATACAAGAGCAGAAAGACCAGTGTGACATTATAAGACCAATGCAGAAAAGAGATGTTGAGGAACTAAACTAAAAATGTGGTAATGAAGATAGAAAAAAAAAAAAACATTTAAGAGAAATTTAGAAGTAAAGACGATTGTTTTATTAAATGTGGGGAGTGAGGGAAGCTGATTTGAAGGATGGTGAGTAGTTGTGCATCAACTTAAAAAAGGAAAACTAAAATATTTTGGGAGAAAAATTGACAAATTTATTTTTGGACATGTTGATTGAACATCTAGAGCTAACTGTTGCCTAAACATCATTGGGACTTGATAATTATTTGGGCATGGGTGTCTTTAATGGATTTTCCTTTGGAGTCCTTTGCATTTCAGTACATCCATTTTTTTTTTCTCCCAAAACAAACCCAAACCAATAAACAAAGCAATTATATAGGCTTCTGCATTATAGAAGCCACTAACTACTTTCCTAGCCTTTTCTATCATTCTCTTCTCAAAAGCAGTGCTCAAGGAAGAGCAAACATACTGTGCTTCCCTGAAAACACTCTGATATTTGAACATTTGTGCTTTCATAAATGTTCTGTTTGGAATGAATCTTATCCCACTCTCCATATGACTATCTTTGATCCTCTGTGAAAACCTAGGTCAGATATAACTTCCAGAATACTATTTCTGAAAACTTTTCCATAGAATCTATTATTCTCTGCTATCTTTGTCTCCTATAGTTCTCATATTTTAAATGTTTTATATTTGCTTAGTTTATTTTAGTGTATTTACTGACGTATCTATCTATCCCCCCTTCTAGACTTTGAACAAATTAAGACAAACCTATGTTTAAAAGTCTTACCAGAAATAGTGAGGAGATTTTTTTTTTTTTGCAACTCATATACTGTCAAAATATCATTAGTTAGGTATATAATGAGATACTTTAAAGCAACCAATAAAATAATGTCTGGAAAGAGGGGAAAAGCAATTCACAAAAGAGAAAACAAAAAATGATCATTAAATAAAAGTAATGAACAACTTCACCAGTAATCAGTGAAATGCACAAGACCAAGACAGCCTTAAGGTAATCTTCAAGTTGACTAAACTTTAAATATGTTTCTTCCTGATTATAAGCCCTTAACTTCCTTTTCTTACTGCATTTACTTTAGAACATTTAAAATTGCAAATTCTTTCTCTTCCCCTTTGAGATGAAATCTTCCAACTTCTTGCCAGTTTTTAAACCCAGAATTTTCTTTTTAAAGAAAACCCTTAAACACCTAGGTATAGAAATAACATACTTCAAAATAGTAAATGCCATCTATGATAAACTCATAGCTAGGTATTGGTAAACGGACAGAAACTGGAAACATTTTCCCTGAAAACCAGAATAAGACAAGGCTGCCCACTCTCACCCCTCTTGTTCAACATTGTGTTGGAAGTCATAGCTAGGGCAATTAGACAAGAGAAGGAAATCAGGGATATCCAAACAGGAAAAGAGGAAGTCAAATTATCCCTTTTTGTGGCCAATATGATCTTAAACCTCGAAAATCCAAGAGAATCTGTTAAAAACTTGCTTGTACTGATAGGGGACTTGGGCAAAGTCTCAGGATACAAAATAAATGTGCAAAAGACAGTTGCTTTCTTATACACCAACAACAAGAAGGTGGAGAACCAAATAAAAAGCACAATCCCATTCACAATAACCACACACACACACAAAAATGAAATACCTTGGCATCTCCCTAACCAGAGAAATGAAAGATCTTTACAATGAGAACTACAAAACACTGCTCCAAGAAATCCAAGAAGATACAAACATATGGAAAAATATTCCATGCTCATGGATAGGAAGAATCATCATTGTTAAGATGTCCATCCTACCAAAGGCAATCTACAGATTCAATGCAATACCCATTAAATTACTAACATCATTCTTCTCAGACCGGGAAATGACAATACAGAAATTCATATGGAAACACACATGACCACAAATAGCTAAAACAATCCTTAGCAAAAGAAACAAAGCAGGAGGTATCACACTTCCAGACTTCAAATTTTACTATAAGTCTACAATAATCAAAACAGCCTGGTATTGGTACAAGAACAGGCATAAGGACCAATGGATAGAGATTCCAGAAGCAAAACCTCAATTTCTCAACCAATTCATCTTCAACAAAGCCTGCAAAAACAGCCGCTGGGGAGAGGAGGACCTATTCAGTCAA
Source organism: Carlito syrichta (assembly GCF_000164805.1). Taxonomy (NCBI): domain Eukaryota; kingdom Metazoa; phylum Chordata; class Mammalia; order Primates; family Tarsiidae; genus Carlito; species Carlito syrichta. The sequence continues at coordinate 270,207 of NW_007246165.1, forward strand.
TGGTGCTGGGACAACTGACTGATCACATGCAGAAGATTGAAACAGGACCCCCACCTATCACCATACACAAAAATTAACTCTAAGTCGATTCAAGACCTAAATGTAAAACCTCAAACTATAAGAATCTTAGAAAATGCAGGAGACATTCTTATGGAAATTGGAACTGGCAACCAATTCTTCGAAACCCCGAGTGCTCATGCCATAAGAGATAAGATAAACAAGTGAGACCTCATTAAACTGACAAGCTTCTGCAAAGATAAAGCAACTATCACGAGAGTGGTGAGTCAGTCCACAGAATGGGAAAAAATATTTACCAACTATATAGTAGACAAAGTTCTAACATCCAGGATCTATAAGAAACTCAAATGTGCTGAAAGGGGGAAAAAAACCCCAGCCCCATTAAAAAGCAGGCAAAGCTGAGCTCGGTGGCTCAGCCTGCAATCCCGAGCCTTGGGAGGTTCAGGTGAGTGGACTGCCTGAGCCCGCGGGTTTGAGACCCACCTGGGCAACTTGGTGAGACTTCATCTCTACAGTAAATCAAAAAATTTGACAGGCGTGGTAGTGCGCGCCTGTAGTTCCAGCTACTCGGAAGGCTGAGGCGGAAGGATCGCCAGAGCCCAGAAGGTGGAGGCTGCGGTGGCCAGGAGTGTGCCACTGCACTCCAGTCTGGGCAACAGAGTGAGACTCCAACTCAAAAAAAGCAGGCAAAAGACATGAATAGATACTTCTCACTAGATGACATGGGCAGCCAACAGACACATGAAAAAGTGCTCAGCCTCACTAATCATCAGAGAAATGCAAATCAAAACCACATTGAGATATCACAGTACCCCAGTAAGAATGGTCATCATTAATAAAACAAAAAACAACAGGTGCTGGCAAGGATGCGGAGACATGGGACCGCTTCCACACAGGTGGTGGGAATGCAAACTAGTTCAACCTCTATGGAAAACAATGTAGTGATTCCTAACAGAATCAGAAATCGACCTTCCAAATCACCCAGCAATCCCCCTACTGAGAACATAGCCAGAGAAACTCAAATAATTCTACAAAAAAGATAGCTGTACATGCATGTTTGTTTCAGCACTATTCACAACAGCAAAAGCATGGAAACAACTGTGCTGCCCATTGAAATGGGACTGAATTTAAAAATGTAGTATCAATACACAATGGAATATTACACAGCCATAAAGAAGGATAAAATATGGTCTTTACAGCAACTTGGACGAATTTAGAGTCTATAATACTCAGTGATCTATTACAAAAACAAAGAATTGAGTACCACATGTTCTCACTCATAAGCAGACCCTGAACATTTACCATAATACTATAAGAAAGGGATTGGCAGTAGCCAGAAATTGCTGGAAGGGCAGCACATAACACCAATGAATAAGTTGAAGGTCTTAAAAATAATAAAAATAAATTTTAAAATAAAAAATAAATTAAAAAGTCCATTTCAGCAACAGAAAGACAACTGGAGCATATAAATTCTAACTGCTGTTTAATATCAAACGATAATGGTAAATATATATTATATATGTATATATTATATATCAGGAGGACAGGATCAAAACGAAAGAAGAGCATAAAAGTGTCATTTATTACTCCCACATTTTGTTTTCCTATAAAATTAAAATTAGCCAGCAGAGTCAAGCAAGACTAAAGAGGTGGTTGTAACATAACTTTTGGATATTTGCAAATACTCACATAAAACAGAAATAATTTAATAGCAAAATCAAAATCAAATGGCTACCATTTAAAACAAAACTCAATGAAGGCCTTATTATCATTAACCTCAAAGCAGAAATGTGTGAGAATGCCCTACTGACAACCACACAACTGTAGGCTATCAGCATGTGTGCAGAAGAAACAATGGGAAGTGAGTTAAAAACATGAAAAAACAGAGCTCAAGATAACCAATAGATATTTACTGAAAATGAATCTGAAAACAGCAGGGAAATTTTAAAAAAATTAGCCCATTAGTGGGTAGATGCAGGGCCCTAATACATAGCTTATAGGAGACAGAATCTTTGACACCTGTTGGTCTCCTAAGCTAAAAATCTAGCAAATCTTTCTTACCACACTGAAACATAATTAATGGAAGTGGAATTAAAATTTAGAAGGACAAGAATAACAGAAACTTAAGAAATAGAAGATATAAATAATTGTAAGAGAGAAAAAAATGAGACAGAAAAATCTTAGAAAACAAGTCACTATATTTTTTAACACTACATGAAGAAAATAGAACAGGAAACTCAGTAGATTTAGAAAAGCTATTCAAACCAAGCTTTCTTATAAAAATGTAGGAAATTTGTATTTGCAAAAAAATAAGCAACAGAAACTTATTGAGATCAAATTCCATACAAAGTTACCATAATAAAGTTAGCATATTCAGTTATAATTCCTACAAACAATGAGAGATTGCCAGAAAGACATGTTCCAAAACAGACCAAAAACATAATATACCATTTTTTAAATTGTAAAGATGTGGGGTTTAATATACGATTTCAAACGAGCTAAAAGACAGTAAGAAAAAGTTATGATACAAAATAAGTCAGAATTAGAAAAATTTAGAAAATAAGTTGTATTTAAAAAAGAAAAATAATAAAAATTAATTTTAGAATAAACTCAACCCAGAGGCAAGTTAAAAGCAACAGCGCACCACTAATAATTTCTAAAGAAAAACAAAAGTTAAAGGTGAATTTTTACAATTAAAAAAAATTGAGAAACAGTTAAAAAAGGACTTGAGAAAATGCTAAAGATAAAGAAAATTCAACAAATGAATAACAGGTACCCCCAAAGAAGAGAGTCAAAAGATAAAATTACTAAAACTATAAACCAATAAAGGTCTTCTAGAAAAAAAGGTTTGAAATTACATATTGAAAAAGTACACAGTAACTGACACTATCAACTCTGAGCTACCAATAGAAAGATATATTCTAGTAAAATTACTGTACTTCAAAGAAGAATAAAACAAATCTTTTGAGGGGGAAAAAGTCTATAGTTAATAAAGGGAAGAAAATTGGGTTATCATCATACTTTTGCCACCAATATTTTCTGTCAGAATAAAATGTAGAGTTTACAAAAAAAATGCAAGGAAAGAAAATATAAATGAAAATTCCTGTATCCAGCAAATTTAGTTTTCAAGTATAAAGGGCACAAACTCTTATCACCAAAAAGAACATGTAAAATATTGTCCCCATGAGTCCTTCCTAAGGAATGCACTAGAAAGATAGTGACATATTAATAGGTAGTGAGACTCAAACATCTAGCTACTAGAAGAATAAATAAGGGTTAAGTGGCGGATAAGATCTATGACCTGACATTATCTGCATCTCTATCTAGCTATGTCTATATCTTTCTGTATTATAATTATAAAATAGGGAAAGAATATAGACAATACATGCAAAAATGTTTAATTTTAGAAATAAAAGCAGGCAGAGGTATTATTATTATTATTCTAATAATATGGTATATATAACATAGAATAAAGTAATGCATAATTATGAAATATTTATTTTTATTATCCCCTGTACTCTTGAGAACCATTTTTAGTGCTCAGATTGTGGTCATGAAATGTCATTTCCCAATAAAACAAATAAAGGTTCATGTAAAAACGGCTAATTCCAGATCTGTGACAATGTATAAGCTGAACTTGGTATATTTTTTTTACACCAGATAGCAAATAAACTAATAAATATTTCAAGAGTTATATAAAAGGATTAAGTCATTTAGTTTTCATAACAAAGTCATTTGGAGATTTTTATCCAGCTGTTAAGGAAATCTAGGAAACCTTAAGGAAATTAGGAAATCTAGGTAGGTGCTAAGTTATTTGTGGAAGGTATACTTAATTGTATTGTGCACATTTATTCTTTTAACCAGTTCACTATGTTGCTGGCAAAAATGACTGCACACCCAAACAAAATAACCTCACAGAAAAACTTTTAATAGTTTCTCTTTGCTCACTAAATTAGACTCCACAATTCTCACTAAATTAAATGACTCCACTATTCAAAACCCATTGTAACGTATCAAATTCATATTTCTATCTTTCCAAAATTTTTAAAGTAATTTTAGCAATTCTGTTCCTTTGTAAACACACCCCTTGCTTAGTTCATGACATTTGCTCCTCACAGGATACCCTTGCCTCCTTATTGTCAGTTGCCAAAACCAAATCATAAGTTCACTCTCAAATACCACTTTCTCATAAAAATTGCAGGCAAATGTTTGTGGGTTAGTTTTTCCTCATTGTTTTTTTCTCTATCTCCTCTATGAAGTATTTTCTGAATTCCCCATTTGAGTAGTCTTTCTCTTTTCTCTGAGTTCACATAAAACTTTGATTTATCTCTATTGGCATTTAGTGTGCCATAGGGAATTGTGCACAATATTTCTTCTGTGTTCCTCGCAAACTGGACGAGTTGATAAACGTGAAACATTTCTGCTGAAATACCAGAGTTACTATTTCAAGATGGACGTCTTCTTAAAGCAAGAGTAACCTGAGGGTTTCAGACCCTGAGCAGAGATGGAAGGGGTTCTCCTTCAATGTTAGGCAGTAACTGAGCCTGAAAACAATCACACTGAGACTCAAAACAAAATTCAAATAGGATACACTTCACCATTACTGGCTAATTGTTATAGTTCCAAGTATGGTTATTCGTATGATGCTTTTTTGTAACACCAATATATAGTGTTGCTCTAACGGAGAATTATTCTGGAGATATGAGTAAAGAAAGTATGCAATAAACAAGGGTGTAAAGTTTTGCTCTTTATCGTATGGTCCTTGAACCAAGCAGTAACAGCATCATCTGGGAACATGTAAGTCATGCCCTCGTCAGACTTCCTGTATCACACTCCACTTTTTAACAAGAGCACCAAGTTGACTGTATATATAAGCAAGCGTAAAAAGCTCTGAGACCAGATCAAATACTCTATTTCTTGCAATTATATACACTTAGCGAGTACTTCATTTTCTTGTCAATAATCTATATGAAAGTTTCTCTTTCCAGACAGTTAGGAGTTACTGAAGTCATTAAACAGCAGAAGATATACCAAACTTGTTTCTACCAGATATACGTTATCAATTAATCTTGACTGAGGGAGACTATAGCAATTTCAATTACCATATTGTTTATTTGAAGTAGAATGATATATATATATAAAGAGACTTGGGTAAGAATATCAGTTTGTTTCTGGTTTTGTTCACAGCTATATGACCTTGGTCAAATCGTGAAAAAAATTAAACTGAAAATACTTGCTTGAAGTTTAATTTCACACTTCCTCTATTGATCAGTTACAGTTATCACTGTGTTGTTAAAAAAAGACCATAACTTCTTTATTTTATGTCTTCTGGTGTGGCGTAGATTTTGTTGTGAAATACCATAGAATAGCTGAGTGATCTGGAACACAAGCTAGGAGGCTTCTATAGCATTTAATTAATGTCTTCCCTCTTCACCTCAGTAATTCAACACCAGTCTAAGTCAATGCAATGAAAATAATCACTTGGGCATTCAAGGACAGACCTTTTTATTTCAATTCTATTACTTAAATCTATGAATGTGATATATCTTTTCAAGAGAATGAAAGATGATTTTATATGGTTCACATGGTATCCATATTTCATGACACAATCTTGTTAAAAAATGGCAAACAACTAGAATGAGTACCAATTATTTAGAAACCAAAATGAAAATATATAATCAGAATAAAATTCATAGTGATCACATATCAATTAAAATACATCATAGACATATATTTTATATCTCTTTAGTATAATTTTTTAATAAGTATTGAAAAACGGTACTAGATGGCAATTTTGAATATTTACAGTTTTGAATATTAAACTGGATTGGAAAGTATTTCTTTATGAAGTTTTCTGTGGTTTTATTATTCAGGGTTTTATCTGATTCTTTAGTATTAGGCATTTGTAAAATGTAGATCAAAGTATAAAGTTATTATTCAAGATTATTTTCAATGTCTTGCAAAGGTTTTAGTCTCAGTAACCTTAAAAGATTATTTATTTTTAGTATAAGTGAATAAACACGTGATAAGATAGTTATTTTCAATACATTTTTCTTATATTTGAAAAAAAAACTGAACACACTCAACATACATATTTGGAACTATTTTAATAGTATCCAGCTCTTTCATGCACGTATTCTCCATGTAGTATCTGTTTGACAGACTTTATATTAATAAGAGAAAAGTCACCAACTAGACAAGACAAAATTATGTCATTTCCGCAATATAAATAAACACATAGTTTTAGTAGTTCTGAGAAGAAACAAAGAGTAGTATCGTTTTAAGTTCTCCCTAACCTCCATGCCTAGCTGTGATTTCTGAAGTGAAGATTATTTATGGTGAAAATAAATATGAGGAAGCCATGAATTTTCACGTATTCTATGATCCTGCTTTACTAAATATATCAGCATCCTTTATTCTTCAGTGGCTAATAAAATATCATTTTCATTTTGTTTTGCACATGGAATACACCACTCTCTTCCAAGATCTTTCTTAGTACCTTAGTACCGTGAGGTATTGGTTAGATGCCGATACAAGGTTACTAAGTGTGAAATCCAAAGCTCAATATAAACAATAGTTCTATCTATTGTAGACTATAGAAGAGCTACCAAATTTTTTTTCTAGATCTAACAACTTAATATCCCAATGTATTATGCTACTATTCCTAAATAAATCTTATTTAAATTGAATGCTTTCTGTTTCAGTAAGCCTACCTTCTAAGATATGGCATTGGGAAGTGTTTTGCAAACTGGAATGCTATCAGTGCCAGGGCTCCTTATTGTTACTGAAATATGGCTCAATAAGTCTGTGGGGGAAAGGGCTAGTTGTGCATAGAGATGATTAAGAGATTTGAGAACTGAGTTCTGATTCCTTTTTTAATTATTTGGAATTTGGGGTGATGAGAAGAAGCCCATCTGATTGAATTTGAACTTAAAATTACCCTGTTTTTGAATGTCTGGATTCTGATTCTAGTTGTGATCAAAGTCATTTTGCCTGAAAGTATTACTGTGAACCACCTTATCAAAATAAATTTGATTATAGATTACATATTCTCTGTTTTTTGAAAGCAGAGTTACTACAATTTACTTCATAGCATCACATAAGAATTATAAGTAATGCTATCATAGATTTACAAAATTACACATGGAACAATTTTGCTATAATTTGTCTTCAGTAATACTCAGTTTGTTTTTCAATATCTGAAGCTATCAAGATTTAGGCACATCATAAGAGTAGTCAAATATTTAAAGAAGCACTAATTTTAGATATTATATTTGTTCTGCATGGCCCAAAGATGAAAACTTGTTTGTTGCACTTGTTTAGAAACTTCATCAGTTAGCTGCTGTGAAAAGATGGCGGTTGGGCTCAGTGGCTCAGCCTGTAATCCCAGCACTTTGGGAGGCCAAGGCAAGTGGAGTGCCTGAGCCCGTGGGTTCGAGACCAGCCCAAGCAACTTGGCGAGCCCTCATCTCTACAATAAATCAAAAATTAGCTGGGCGTGGTGGCGTGTGCCTGTAGTTTTGGCTACTTGGAAGGCTTAGGCAGAAGGATCGCCTCAGCCCAGCAGGTCAATGCTGGGGTGGCTGTGAGTATGCAACAGCACGCTTTTGAGACTCAACTCAAAAGATGGCAGGTGTCCGATGGGGATGAAACAAAATGAAGGTTCAAAGCCATTACAATCCTGAAACCCTCATTACTATGAAATATTTATGCTCATATAACTGAGCCAAATACATATAATATAAAATGTAGACAAAAAATTTCATAATGTTGAGATTTTTAAGCCATCCTACTAAAATAGGAAAATATTTTCAGTTTCTCAAGAGTGAAATCTACATAGTATAAATGACTTCTTTCTATAACAAATATATTAGTTAACATTGTAATAATGGGCTACAGATAACATTATGAATAGAATATTTAGAAAGCTAAAAAATTGTTAAATAATTTGATAGTGTTGGTGATGAAAACAAAATGACTCCTAAAAGGTGCATAAGTATTTTGGTGGTAAATCTTTGCATATTTTAGTCAACTCCTTTGTTGGCTGAAATAAACATGAACAGGAACAGAAAGAAAATCAGTTTATGTAATAATTAGCAAGATATTTATCAATTTTGTACAATTGCATAAATAGGGCAGAATCATTAATTTTACAGGATACAATATTAGTATTATTCTTCATAACTATATATAGGCATATATACAGTTATATAAATTTATTTGTATTCAGACTTTTTGGGGTAACAAATGAACTGTGTTCTACTTTTGTTGAATTTTATAAAGAATAAATGTAAGTGTAAGGAAGAAATAACGGTGCATTTCAAGTTTTTAGCACAAAAGATGCCCTCTTAAACTTCTTAAAGCACAATATTGTTAAGGTATTGAGACCATCTAACACTATGCCTTAACTTGCTTTACAAACATATAAAACTAGACAAATAGGAGCAAAATATTACAGTGCTTTGTAAAAATAGAGATGTGACCTACACTCTGTTATTAATACTTTCCTTGTCCGTCTTTATTTCAGCATGCTATCCACAGTAGTTTCCTAACCACTTATTAAAAATTGAAAAGCAACAGCTATAAACTCTTAGAAACATAATAGGCAACCTACTTATAGCACATGTGGATTTTTTTTTTTTTAATGTTTGCCTGGAGTTGCTGAAAACCATCTATATCTTAAATCTCCCCAATTCTGACGGATAGTTGCTTGTACCATACCTGTCTATTTCAGCAGTAATTGAAACCAAGGTTTTGAAGTTAAAAAAAAAAATCATTTGTGCCACTTTGACAAGTATAGTTTCGTGAAAAAACTGTTAGTAGTTGAATATCCTTCATTGTCTTGACTTCTTTTGTGAAACAAACCAAAAAGAGTGATCTATTAATACATAACAAGTTCTTGAGCTTATATATAACTTCAGGAAGTAAGAATATCCCTACAAAAATACCAATTTTATACACACACACACACAATTTTAGATGAAAGTTCAACCTATGCTATTTTTGTAATAATTTTTGTGTATTAAAATCCTATTAACATTTAGTTGGTAGTAAAATTACAGTACATATAAATATTTTAGATATAATCAAAATGAAGTATTATTAAATATTACCCTAATCAATATTATAATTTCTAAGTACAGTGAAGAACATTTTAGCTTATAGCAAAAATAATTTTTTCTAATGAAAACCTTTTCTTTTTCATTTTCTCTTTTTACTTTTGCTTAAACAACCAAAGAAAGAAAATAGAAAGAAATAAATCTGATACACTATATTAATACTACTAGCATAATCCTTATCTCAATCTATAAGAGTAGAATATACGTAATTTGCACTAGGAACTTTGTGGCCCTTTGTTCAATTGCTCCCATCTACCTGGGATAGCAAAAAAATGTATACACATTCTAAGCATCGTTATCTATGTATTACTTTTCGAAGTTAAATTGAATTATGGTAGCAATGTGTAATATAATGTTTGCTCAAAAGATGGTGTTAATCAAATGAATGCTAGTGTCAGACAGGATCGTCAATGAGAATGGTGGAAGCACAGTTGTCGTTTGAGGAGCGCAAAACCATTTTGAAGTGTTATTTGAAATTTAAGAACGTTGTGGAAGTACAACAATGAAGGCATGAGTATGCAACAGAACCTCCAAAACTAACATCTGTATGCATTCGTGAAAAGTTTGGAACACGTGTCATGTGCACAAGGGAAGATCCGAGCAGCCTCGAACAGCAACAAGCACTGCAGTAGTCCCCTGTAATGAGAAGTTTCTGGACGCTGATGGTAACCACCTTCAGCACCTCTTGTAATTGCAGAAATCAAACGAGACATTTATTCATTTTTGTTATTGATATATATTATTACAATTTTAATACAGTTTTTCCCTTTCTTAAAAATGTGCATACATTTTTTTTCACCCTCTGTATTTACATCCCATGTTCATAAAACGTATTACTACTGCGTCTAACAGGAAAACATATTTCTTTATATTAATTGACTTTGTAATTTTGCATTTCTTTTGGCTTCCATTTTTTCAACCAATATATTTGACTTGTAAAACTAGATCTTCAGAAGAATGGGAACTTGAGAATGGAAGCATCTGTAGTGTTTTTAATTCACTGTAAGAGAAATGAAAAGCAAAGGAATTTTTCTCCCACCAAAGGGTGTGTCTAACAGGCACAAAGCAACCCTGTGTGATTTAGAGGGAAGCTATCAGACCAACCTCCAAGTGGGGATACATATATTCAGAAAAGTACTCTAGCCTCACCTTTGGTATAATCAGAACTAAATGAGAAGTTGAAAGTCAGATGTTAACTTTTACAGGTATGTTAACTTTTAACTTCTTTGACAGGTGATTTACTTTGGTTGTCTTGTACACATTAGCAAAGGCAAATGCACATAACAATGAAAGGTACAGAACCTATGTTCCTCATCTTGTATGCAGACAAGGAGAGGAAATTTAATTTGGTTATTTCATTATCTTTATTGTTATTTGAAAGTTTTCTTTTGTGGTAGTGACCAGTCCAGGAATACTAAAAATGGTTTCAAATCCATACAAACAAAATGAAAATGTTTGGAGAGTTTTTTGGAAAAGCGAATTCATACACATTAAATCCTAGTAGTTTTTACCTCATTTACATATAATGATCAAATTCTTTGTAATTTGACTATGACAAAAAAGTTATAAAGTAAAAAGTTTCTCATATAGTGGCATGATAATATTTTTAAAATTATGCAATTTGATTATTTAGCAGTACTTACCTATCCTGGTTTCACATTATTTATCAATACATATTTAATATCAATTATGCCCTAAATATTATCCAACTTTAAAACTTCAGAACTGATGATCATTCACTAATTTTTCACACAGAAAAGCATCATTTTCATTAAAAGCCATCAGTTAAACAAAACCACCAAGAATGCATGTCCTAAATAACTAACAAGAGATTCATTTTCATTTCCAATTTCACTTGCTTGTTTCTGAATTCACTGTCATTATTTCTTTACATCCATAATGATAACTATCTTCAATGATAATTTGAAAATCAAGTCTTAAAAGTGGTGTTAGAGTCGTACACTTACAGTCTGTGATTTTCAGCGTCCTCTTGACTTCACCACTTCCTGATCCCCCACAACCATCTTCATCATCACAGTCTCCACTGACTTGTTCAATCATGCCACCGCCACTGCCCAGCTGAAGAAGCTCCCATTTGTCGGGTTTGGGTGACCTACCCTGTAACAACTACATGTGGATAACAGAAAACATATATTAGTAGCAAATTCAGGTAATCCAAGAATTCTATTAAGAAACTTATGGAGAGATTAGAATTATTTTTTTATGTGGATCCACTATTTTGGTGTAGACAACTAACTAAATCAAGTTTTCAAGAAAAACAAAAACAATTGAAATTATAATAACTAATGGACAAAGTCTTATACCTATAAAGAGGTATAAGACACTGTGTACCATCTCTATGATAATGATTTTGATAATGTTTTGGAAAGTAAATAAAATTAGGCCTTCTTTAATAATAAGTAGCTAGCAAAGCATTCTTTGTGTCTGGCTGAACAATGTTTAGGTATGGTAAATCAAACTCTAATACAACATGATTTCCTTTGAAGTATATTGACTGATAATGTTTTGTAAACCAACAGTCCAAAATTTCTCAAAAAAATAAAAAAAGACTACTACTCTTTCAGAAAATAATTCTGTCAAAAGAATCTAGAATTATGCACATGTAGAGTTATAGCTTTGTTTAAACTTTCTAGGATCAAATACACAGTCCAATGCATGTGGCACAGAACTGAACCTTGGGAGAAAAGACTTTGGTCCCACTTACATTTCTACAAATAATTTAAGAAATTTAACAACTTCTCAGTTCTCAGCTCTCAAGTATTTCATTTACTTTTATGAGCTAAGTGGATGGAATAGCCATTTTCCCCTATAGCACAGGAGTGCTGGTAATATTTTGAATAATATTGGAAATGTCTGAGCTCTTTTTCTAAAAGGTGACGTTATAAATAATAGAATATTTCACTTAAAGCTAATACTGAATAAAATAATCCAAGACCGTATGTGACATTTTCGTCCATAAGGTAGTTTTGGAGAACATATGACAAAGATTAAGCATTAGAGGATATTGCAATATATGAATAAAATGTACTTCTCCTGCCCATTTAATGGACATTTAAACTCTCATGATGCTTTATGAAAGATTTAGGGTTGTTAGTTTTGTGATTTTTCCAGATAACAATCTCAATTTGCAGGTAATAATTAAACATACAACCTGAAGGACAGCATTTTATGAAGAGCATGGAGTGAAATAGCCTCAGCATACCTAAGATAAATGTTTATCATTTAAACAACACACTCAGATAAAGCAACTGGACTTTGAAATTCATAAACTTTCAAACTTAAATAAAATAATTTCAGGTCACAAATTCTGAAATACTAGTTTTTTGTTTTGTTTTGTTTTGTTTTTGAGTTGGGGGGGTCTCACTCTATCATCCAGTGGCACAATATGGCTCACTGCAGCCTCTACCTGCTGGGCTCAGGCAATCCTTCTGCCATGGCCTTCCAAGTAACTGGGACTCCTGGCACATGGCATAATGCCTGGTTAATTTATTTTATTTTTTGTAGAGATGACATCTCAATTTTTTTTTGTTTGTAGAGATGGAGTGTGCTTTTTTGCCCAGGTTAGTCTCAAACTCCTGGGTTCAAGCAATACTCTTGTTTTGGCCTCCCAAAGTGAAGGGATTACAGGTGTGAGTTGCTGTGTCCAGCCTATTTCTAATGACAACAAAAATATATGCTAAAACAATCTGGCCATCATTTTAAATGTATTATTTTTGTTTATTAGCATTTTGGCATATATATATATATACCAAAGGTGGTGTTAAATTAAAAAGAAATGTATTAAATATTCTATTTTCTAAAAAGTTTGGTTTTGGTTTTTGTTATGTTTTGTTTTTACCATGTTTAACATGTTGATGTGTATGCTACTTCCTGGAAAGGGAAAGTACAGCAATGGAAAACATAGATATGAAACAAACCACATAAAAAGTCAAATCAGAAAGGGAAAGTAAAAATAAGTGGTATTATTTTACACCATTATATAAATGATAAATAATGGCAAAAGGTAAATAAGATAATATTATTTATCATTTGTGATTGTGAAATATCCCATTTACATATATTTTGTGTAATCATAAAGGGCTTGGAGTGTGAGGTCCAGTGTTCTTAGATGTGAATTCTGATTCTGAAATATACTAACCATGAGTCATGGGGTATTGGGTAATTTGCAGAATAACTCAATACTCTCATATCTAAAGTAGGGACAATAACATCCCTAAGCTATTGTTCCTATTGTGAAAAAACATATGTAAAGTACTTTGCAAATATTTAATGTTCCAGCACATTAAAAATTAACACATTTTGATTATTATTATCTACTCCATTATTTATTCTATTGCAATATTGTTTAAACATCCAGAACACATTAATTGAAAGAATTATTTGATAAAGAATTCAATTACATGACTTACATTACAATTTTTCAAAGTATTATCTGACAAGTACAACAAAAACCAAACTTTGGTGATGTGTTGCTCCCTTCTGACCCTGACATTCTTTTCCAACATTTTCCCATATCAACTTTATTTCCCCTTTACTTCCCTAATAATTCTTACAATATTTTACTGGGACCTTGGCCAGAACACAGATGGAATCTCATGAATACCACCAACAAAGTATAAATCACTAGGACCCAACCCAATGAATGAAAACATGCAAACAGATAGTCCATGAAAAGCAAAACTTACTCTTTTAAGAAATGGTTTTTATTTGCAAGTAGTTACATTGTCAGAAAATTATTTATTTTTTATAGTGATTGGTAAAAATAATAGAGGACTTTAAGAAAATCACTGTTAATTATGTTTTCTCCATTTTTCTTCTCCATCACTTCAGTTGGCATTCTTTTTTTTTTTTTTTTTTTGAGTTGGAGTCTCATTTTTGTCACCCAGACTGGAGTGCAGTGGCATGCTCACGGCCACCACAGCCTCAACCTACTGGGAATAGGTTATCCCCTCGCTTCAGCCTTCCAAGTAGCTGGAACTAAAGACACACGCCACCATGCCCGGCTAGTTTTTTTTGTGTTTATTGTAGAGACAAGGTCTCACCAAGTTGCCCAGGCTGGTCTCAAACCCTCAGGCTCAGACAATCCACTCGACTCAGCCTCCCAAAGTACTGGGATTACAGACTAAGCCACCATGCCTGGCCTAGTAACATTCTTAAAAATGTCTAAGGCACATGAACTCAAATGTTTAAATAAAAGTTTACAAAATTAAATTTTAATAATCTAAACAATCCATGCTGAGCAAGATAATAAAATGGACAACAAGATTTTCTATGCTTATCTCTGGGACCGTGAATATGATGTCAGTCACATCCACTGAGTTACATGGCTGAAAGAATTTTGCAGTGTAACTCATGTCATTAATCAGCTGATTTTGAGTTGATCAAAAGGGAGATTATCTGATTGAAACTAGTGTAATCACATGAGTTCTTTAAAAGCAAAACGTTATCTCTGGCTGTCACCAGAAGTCAGAGACATTGAAAGAATGGGAAATGGGGGCAGGGTGATTGAATGTGGGGGATCATGTTAGTGGCCTTCAAGCTACAAGCTTCATGTAAGCTTGAATGCTTTAAGATGTCAGAGGGCATCTTAAAGGTCCCAGGGCAAGGAATAATGTTACTATGACCTCTAGGAGCTAAGAGTGATCTGCCTGACAGCCAGCAAGAAAATGGGGCCTTCAGTCTGACTTCCCTCCACAACCCAGATGAGCCTAGAAGCAGATTCTTCAGAGCTCCGAAATCAAGTCAAACCTCACTGACACCTTGACTTTAGCCTTGTGATACTGTGAGTTTTAAGCCCACCCAGACTTCTGATCTATGGAACTGTGAGCTAATACATGGATGTTGTCTTGAGCTGCTAAATGTGGTAAATTGTTACAGCAAGAGAAAATTAATATACTCCCTAAACTCTGATTGGGTGACAGTTTTTGGCAATTTTGTTTGAAAGGTTTTGATTTTCTAGCATATTTCCCAGAACAAGAGGTCAAAATTTCCATCAGCCATCACCTTAGTGAGAAAATGGAACCCTTGGAAAGAAGCTATTAGACTTTACCTTTTCATCAGCTTTCAGTTTCTCTGCCTCTAATCCCTCTCACTGTTTTCCAAGTCTTCAAGCAAGAAATATAAATTGCTGTTTCCTATGACAAACTGATCCAAACATATCCAGGATTCCATCTGAACGATGATTCCAGGTCCCTATAATGCTCTTTCTCTCTAGTAGGGTCAAGATCTCCCTTTGTCTTCATGGAGACTCTGCCTTATAATTATCATTTTCTCACCTCTTGGTTATCACAAGTCTACAAATGTTCATATTCATTCTCATAATTGGAATTAAATTTAATCTGCAAAAATTCCCAGTGAATTTGTAATCAACAAAAGCAATGGGCATTTCACAGTAAGATCTTTACTCAACTGCTCTCTACTAAACTATCCTGATTCCTTCATAGCTTGCTTAACTTTCTCCCCATCCAACTTTCTCCCAATAAATGTGTTTCAGTTAATAGTATAAATCCTCTGTTCTCTTTAGGCTCTTTCTGGGAACTCATTCTAACAGACTGAGCTCTCGTCTGTATATAAATGACACTCAAGTCTGAATCTGCAGTCCTTGTAGTCTTTAGTTCATCTCTAAGCAGCGATTGGAAGTGAAGATGAGTTCTACCATTATTCATCTCCATTATTCATATAACATTGCAATTTATCTTCCCAGCTCCCTCATCACAGGGGCCATTAGTCTCTCCTACCAACTACCACCATAGTATTTTCCTATTACCAGTTCTTTCACCATGTCATTTGTCAGCCTTAACGCTATTTGTGACCATTGTCAAAAAACACTGGTTCCTAACATGTGTCTAGAGAAGAAACATCAGTTCAAAAGGACAGATCACAGAAAGAGTGTTAAGATGTTTGGAAAATGCATACCATGGCCCCTTCCTGATTTTCCCAAACTAAAGACTTATGAGAAATTTTATGGGAAGCAATCTTGTCTAGTTGAGATTCATCTCACATTTTCCAATGTTCATAAGCAAATTATTCCTCTCCCCTCACTCAACACCCACTGGTATACTTTTAGAAATGAGGCCTAGAAAGAAAGTGCAAACTTGGCCCGGCAGTCAAGGTCCAATATTACATACTATTTGATTTATTTTTAAGTTATGTCTAGGCACAGAACCCCAACACCCAACTTCTGCCACATAGAGTCAGTCTGTTCTCGCAGAAATTGTGTGACTTTATGTCTATAATTTTGTTTATGTTTGTTTTGTATTTTCTTCACTTTTTCCCTCCACATAGAAAACACTGATTCTTCATCTTCAACTCATAATATTATATCTAATTTTCAAGTTCAAACTTAAATGTCTCTTTTTCCATCCTGTACATATTTCTGTGATCTTTTCAACTTTGTACCATTCATTGGATGTTAATTAACTTTCTTGAACACATGTCACATCTTTCTGAGTAATAGCAAGTGTCTCAAAGATAACACCAGGATTTATGATGTTTTATGCCATCCCTATCAGAACTAGAGTAGTTATCACACTGTAGGTGCTAAATGCATGTAATCTGATTTATTTATTTGAAGTTTGGAAATAATTTAAGTTACCCTGTCTTTAATGCTCTCTCTATATAATTTAGTAAAATCCTTTCATTTTTGCTGAAATCATCAGAGACCATAATGTTCTGGAATAATGTTTGATTCATACTGACTGACTGGCAGACTGATTGATTTATGTATTCATTTGATGATATTAATAGAGAATGTACTCTATAACATGTATATTTCAGGACAAACATTCATATCAAGAGGAGACATAGTCTTTGTTCTTAAAAGTGATTAGCATATACTTTATTTTAAAGACAGAATTCATGAATACACAATAAAATGGAATTAAAGTAAAAAGTAATCTAAAAATCAGAAAACAAGAGAAATAGTTTAAAGGTTTAGTTTTGTGATCTTGCTAAATGACTTCTCTTTTTAATCTTTAATATGAAATAATTTAAAATTATCTTATTTCTGAGCACCTGAAGGCTTCTAAGAATGAGTTTAAATAAAAACTTCATACTGAAAAAACATACCAAGAAATACTTCTGAAATATATTTACATTTGCCATCCTAGTTATTATAAACTAAAAAGAAAATATTCCAATTTCCTTTTTTAACGGATAGGCATAAAATACTTCATTATAAAACTGGAACATAGGAATATTTTCAAAAACTAATTTGTGCAAAAAGTCTGAGTTTTTTTCTATTTTTTTCCTAAAGCAGGCAGGGAATTTTAGCATCGTTATTTAAATCATCAGGTAATGAACTCCTTCCCTGTTCTTTCACAGTCGTCATCTGTGAGAGGTGACAGCATACTAGTGACACTCCTAAGCCCTGTGCTCTGTTAGCTCCACCCCTATGGACAAGTGCTATTTCAAATCCTACCCTAAAACTATATTTGAGAAACAGACACAGCTTCTAAAATCAAGGACCTCTCCCCAGCCAATCTTTAATAAAATTAAAGGGGTTCCATGTGTGCACATTTAAAGAAGTATACACAAACCAAATTAACCTATACACTGACAATAAAGTCCATTTCTATAAATGACACATGAAAATCAGTCATATTATAGTAATCACAGCCCTGAAACATACTACAATAAATCTCTCTTTATTTTTATCACATCCATGAATAGCTGGTCTATATATTCATAAAAGATAAGATTAAGAATTTTTCAAAACTTAAAACACCACATAAATTTAACATTACTTTCTTGGACCTACATTTTTCACATCTAGGAAATGGGATAAGGATATTTATTGGCAAGGTTTAGTCCTATTTGGATGACATTATGTAAATGCTAGTACCTGGAAGTGTTCAATATTGGTTAGTTAACTTTATTATTGTTATCATTAGAACCAGTAGGAACTGATACTGCTCTGATACTGCTACCCCATCCTGTCTTTGAGGAAGGGAACACATATGGGAGTAAAAATGGCTACTTATATCCCCATCCTGTCTTGACTCTGTCATCTGAGTCTGCTTAAATATAAAAATGATGGCATTTTAAAATTTGAACCTATTCCCTGTCATGGAGGGTAGAAAGTCAATCAATACATCCATATTTATAGAACAATTAGAACACAGGAAAAGACACGATTTTGAGTCCCAGCCACACATTAATTGTGTGCCTGTAGGCAAATCACTTAAGCCCATTAAAATTCATTTTAGTCTGCTGAATAATAATGCATGGGAAAGCACTTTATATACTTTAAAGCACTAAGCTCACTTACAGGGTTTTGCGCATGACACTGCATTCATAAAACTGAGAAACCAACAAAGTGAGGAGAGAGTGAAAAAACAAACCTTTCAGAGTGTTCTTCCTTTCCTCAATGCCATGCAGTTTGTGCCATCAGCTGATTATATTCCTGCTTATGTTTCATTGGTTTAGGAAGCTCATTAGGGATGCTGTCTTGGAGGATAAGTTTGGTAGATAGAATATCTGAGGACTCTAAGGCAAATGTACTTTTTTCAGCTGGTGAATTAATTTCTCAATAGACTCAATTTGCTTTTTACTAACTGTCTGGCAATATCCCATGTTTGCAATAGCCTTTCAAACACTTGCAATAAAATCTGGCTACAGACACCACACATATACAACATGTTTGCGGTGAAAGAGAAACATTTGTCATATTAAAACGTTACAAACAGGAGAGCAGTTGAATGTGTTTTAAAACACTATGCACAATGATACATCTCTAAAATATTTTCCCTTTCCTTTTAAAATCATTTACACAGATACACGAGAAGTAAAAAAGCTTAGAAATTATTAGTCACCATATATGTAACTTTAGTCATCCGTTCAAACGCAAACATGGAAAATTTTATGATTTTATTCCATCAATGAGTTTATGCTGATGAAAATTAAAATGTTGGCAGAAAAATTTTAAACCAGATAACTGAGGATACAGAATTTTAAAAATTTTATCATTAATAAAACACTTTTTTTTGAGACAGTCTTACTCTGTCACACAGGCTGGAGAGCAGTGGCACTATCATGGCCTATTGCAGCCTTGAACTCCTAGGCTCAAGGGATCCTCCCACCTCAGCCTCCCTGCTAGTTGAGACTATAGCTATGCACCACCACATCTGGCTGATTTTTCAATGATTTGAAGAGATGAGGGTCTCCCCTTGTTGCCCAGGTTGGTCTCGAATTCCTGGCTTAGCCTCCCAAAGTGCTTGGATGACAGGTGTGAGCCACCACACCTGACTACATAAAACATCTTTAACGCATTTTAAATATAGACAAAAAAATAAATCGATGTCTATACACATGTAAATGTATACATATATATGAATTTAAGTTTGTTATAAAGTAATCAGTTTCTGTAGGTCCATACAGTTTAAGTAAAACCCACCAAGAAATGTATATGAAATAGGAAAACAACAGAAGCTCGTAACATTTCAAAGTTGAAAATCTGATTCAAAATCCCTCATGATCTATTTAAAATTTATCTCTACAACATATTTCAAATGCGACCTAAAAAACTCTTTATTAACATGTGCTCGTTATTTTGTTTGCAATATAACTTCCTTTTCCACAAACCCTAAACAACACTCCAATGATGCCCCATTCCTTTCTAATTCATTGTCACCTAATTCATTTAACATCATTCAGTCATCTTTTACAACTTTCTTACACCTAATTTTTTCACCCTTTCTCTTAAAAAGTGGAAATTATCTTATCCATAAACCCAAATACCACAAATCTCCAGATTTACATTTTCAAAAGCAGTTAAACCTCTATAGCCAATTCTCCCTAAAAAGGCAAACATGCCTTGCAATATGTCATGTTATGTTAAGTTGACCAGACACAGAAGTCATTTCTGTAGGATATCTTGTCAGTGTTTGCTTTAAGTTTGAGCTTTCTGATCTCAACTTCTGTTGTGTCAGTAATTTGAAAGGTCACTGCTCCTCTGGCATTTGGTTTATGCAATGCAGTCTGGCAATTTATAAAAGTCTTGTGATTTTGTAAATAGAATGCTGAAGTTAGAAAAGGCTTATCACTCTCTGGGCTCTAATACTGCACAGAAGTTATTTGTTCTTTTTCCCATAAGAAAACCCTGTATATCTCCCTACTACCATTCCTGATCTTTACCTCCACCTCAAAACATGGCCAATTCCATCTTCTGATCCATCATACCAAAATTGATGAAATAAGTTTATTATGAATTTGTGTCCTAGAACAAACTCTAAATTAAATCTCCCAGGGGAGTTTAAAAGCTAAAATGTAAGTGCAGTAATACGACTGAAATAGGGAACTAACATAACCTCAAGTAGGACTCAGAAAAATTGTGGGGCCGAAAGAGAGAGAGCGTATGCCAAATGCCATCAATTCTCAAATGGCTACTGTGAAACATCTATGTGAAAACACTCCAAAGGCCTGGAAAACATTGGTGAAAAAGCAAACAATCTTTCTTATAAGACAACTCTAGAGTAATGCTGGAACTTTCTATCAAAACACCCATACAAGGTTCTTCAGAAAGGTCCAAGGATCAAGGATAGGTGTAAGAAAAGAAACAAGGACATTTTGTGAGTAAGTAATGTATAATGGCCCAGGAATAAAAAACTGGGAGAAGAAAGGGAAAAGGGAAATGGAGGTTATAATTATATTAATTATCTGTAATATGTTTAATGGAATAAGTAGATGTATGACACAAACTTCTTAAGAGTCAAACATTTTATGATGCAGGACATGATGCCTAACAATTATACTTCTCAAAATTTAAAAAAAAAGTGAGATTTATTTTGATGTTGCTTTCTATCTTCCATGTTAATTTATTTTCTAAATCATTACCACGTATTCATCTACACACACACAAATAGCACAAATCACATACGCATATGCTCACACACAAATATAATGGGACAGAATCCACCACAAATAAGAACTTGTAGCTGATCCAGTCTAGTCTATGATTGAAATTAAAGGGCACTCTTAGCAAAAATAATCAGATATAAAACAATTTCATTATTCTGCATATTTTAGGTGCAAATTAAATGTATATTATTCATGATGCAGTTCATCGAGTCATTTTTATTTAACATGCCAAAAGCCTGCATCTCTTTAACTAGGTCTTTATATGCATGGGGAATGTTTGCATATCCATCAAGGTAATAAAAACTTTATTTTTTTTTTTTTGAGTCAAGGTCTCATTCTGTCACCCAGGCTAAAGGGCAGTGGCACATTCACAGCTCACAGCAGCCTCTGCTTCCTGGACTCAGCCAAGCATTCTGCCTCAGCCTCCTAATTAGCTGGGACTACAAGTATATGCCACCATGCCTGGCTAATTTTTTTAATTTTTAATTTTTTATAGAGACGATATCTTGCTATGTTGCCTAGGATGGTCTTGAACTCCTGGGCTAAAGCAATCCTCTGTCTCAGCCTCCCAAAGTGCTAGGATTACAGGCATGAGCCACTGCACCTGGCTCACTTTTTATCATATGTATTTTAACATATATTTTTTCCAAAATGCACAGTTATTTGTGGCCTGGATTGCCTTAGGAAACTGCCTATTCCTGTTGTGGGTATCATGGCAAGTAAAGGTACTAGCAATTTACTGCTGTGAAAATGGCTAGCTATTTGCCTACTTATTTCATATCATCTTCTTGACATTATAGAGCACAATAATTAATTTCCAAAATCAAAGATGGAACAAAACTGAACTAAATGCTCCTGAAGAAAACAAGTGAATATATTCTAGAAGATGGATGGATGGACTGAAAATGAATTCTAGATAACTCAATATTGTGTGGTGCATCAGGTTTCTATTAACCACACACTATAGAAGTGAGGCAGACCCATATCACCAAGCGTGTTTTAATTTTTTTCTTTTTAAATTTTTTAAAAATTTATTTTATTTTAAAGATGTGGGGGTACAATTCAGGATCAGGTATATAAGTGGTCATCATACAGGTATAGTTTGGGCCTACCTTTGGTCCCCACTTTGCCTAGTTTGATATCAGGTATCCTTATTAATGTTATATGCCCTCCCCCCAACTCCTGGCAGTTTCCAGCTACTGTCAATTCCTTTCTTATAGTGTTATGGTAAATGTCCAGGGTCTGCTTGTGAGTGAGAACACATGGTACTCAGCTCTTTGTTTCTGTGATAAATCACTGAGTATTATAGATTCTAAATCCATCCAAGTTGCTGTGAGGTTCATAATTTTGCTTTATGGCTGCGTAACATTCCATCATTTTACATGCTTTTCCTAGTTAATGATGTAGACAGTATTAATTTGTATACATACTGCCAAGGTCATGGTTTTCTTTTCTCAATTCGCCTGCTAAATTTTGTCTCAGCTGGCTCAGTCGCAAGGAACAGAACTGGCAATACTAGCATCTCAGTTATCTCCACTGACAGAAAAACTGTGCATTTTTTTTTTTTTTGAGTTGGAGTCTCACTCTGTCGCCCAGACTAGAGGGCAGTGGCCGCTCCCGGCCACCGCAGCCTCGACCTGCTGGGCTCCGGAGATCCTTCCGCCTCAGCCTTCCGAGTAGCCGGAATTACAGGCATGCACTACCATGCCCAGCTGATTTTTTTTTTATCTATTGTAGAGATGAGGTCTCGCTGACCAGGCGGGTCTCGAACCTACGGGCTCAGGCAATCCACTCACCTCAGCCTCCCAAAGGCGCGGGATTACAGGCTGAGCCACCAAGCCCAGCTAAAAAAAAAACTGTGCATTTTTAATAGGGACTATGGGAATCAACATTTTTCATTATTAACTTAGATTTCTTTTCTTGCCATTTCTTTTTATTATCCCAGTTCACTTATGTATTTCTAACAGGACTACAAGATTTATGTCACTCGACTGTCTGTGTTGTAATGATTGTCTTTTATCCACTTATCTTCATGAGACTGATGTCACTAAAAGAAAGGCACAGGGGAAAGATAGAAAGAAAAGAGGAAACATGACTTAAATCATGATACATTGCCAATGGAAGGTCCCTTCTGTAGTAAGACTTTTTGAGTTAATTCATCAAAATTTCCATTGCTTCTCTGAAAGAACTGTGAAGGATTACAAATTCATTTAAAACATATTTTAGGCACTTAATCTAGATTTCCTTCACTGGCCACCTATGCAGAATTCATTCCCAAATGCTCTACTGAAAAGGAAAGATTCCCCTAAACTTTCCCAGTCTATTAAAGGTTTACTTTCAAAAGGAGTGCGTTCTGATCCCATTTAGTATGACACCCTTGTGTATGCCAGATGGTAAGAAGTCTTATAGCTTCACAAATGTCATTCTGGCTTTCACCTTTAAAATAAAATTCCCTTCGTCCGCTTTTTTTTACATAGACTATAAAATTGTGGACAAAGATATGCCAGATTAAGAGAATAGTTTGCTAACTAGTCTAAAATAATTTGAGAAAAATGGGTGACATTGGAGAACTTAGTTGTCTTAGAAAAAGATTGGGTGGATATTTAACTAGGATTCTAGGCCACATTCTCTCATTAAATGCGTGACTTTAAACAAATCATTTCATCTTGCTGAACTAATAAACTAAGACTTTAAACAAATCACTTCATCTTGCTGAGTACATCTGAAAAAAGGAAGAAGTTGAAATTTCCCAAATGTGTCTTAATAGCTCAAAAATTTTAAATTCTAATATGTTTCCCGCCATTCTAACAATAGGTTTAGAAACAGACATTATATCATTAAGAGCTTATATTGCAGGTTTCTGTGATATTTATTTCAATTCTATTCCTTTTGATGCTAGATGTGATGTTTTTGATCTTTTAAAAATTGAAGTATACGTTTTTTAGGAGTTGAATTGTCTTTTCCCAGAAATATACGCTAAAAGCTTAAGCCTCAATTCATCAGAATGTGAACTTATTTAGAAATAGGACTTTTAGGAGCGGTAATCAAGTTAAAATAAGATCAATAGGGTGGGTCCTCATCCAATATTACTAGTATTCTCATTAAAAGAGGAAATTTGAATATAGAGAAATATGCACAGAATGACAACTGCATGAAGAGACATAAGGAAGATGCCATGGGTAGACAGATTGGAATGACACATCTACAAACCAAGGAACATTAAAGGATGCCAGTAAACTGCAAAAAGCTGGGAGAGAGGCACAGGACACATGCCTCTCTCCCATCTCTCTGAAGGAAACAGCCTCATCCTTGCCTGCACCTTATTTTCAGACTTCTAGTTTCCAAATCCGTAACACAATACATTCTTGTTGTTTTAAGCCACCCAGTTTGTGGTACCTTATTAGAGTAGCTCCAAAACACTATTACATTGTCATATACTAAAAAGTACAAAAATCGTTAAGTGTACAGTGGATTCAGTCATGTGACCACCATAATCAAAAGCATCTCAGAAGCCTCTTTTATGCCTCATTTATTTTTTTTCTCTTAAGTATAACGCTATTCTGACGTCCTTCACAATAGATTTATTTTTCCTGAGGAATTTCATATGAGTAAGCATATGTGTATTTTAGAAGCTACAGCAGTTTTTTTCTCTTTAATTGCTGTATTTTACTCTACTGTATCAATGAACCATAGGTAATTTTTCCATTCTACTGTTGGTGGACAATTGCACTGTTTTGAGTGTCTAGATACAAATATAATGCTTCAATGAGCATATTGTAAAGTTCTTTGGGTAGAAAAAAATCCCAGTCACAGTGTATCACTATTAGGCCATAAGTAAGCATCTGTAAAACCAAACAAGCTTTATTAATTTACTTATTTATTTTTCTTTGTTTGAATATTAACATATAATTTACACATAATAGAATATACAGATCTTTAATAGACAGCTCAATAAATTTTCAAATGGGTACATATACATGAAAAAACGACTTAGTTTTTTTTCATTTTTAATTTTAAAGATGTGGGGTACAATTCAGGGTTAGGTATACAAATGTTCATTATGCAGGTACCCTTGTTGATGAGATGTGCTCCCCCTCCCCTGGCAGTTTCCCATTACTGCCAATTTCTTTCTTATGGTATTATGATAATTGTTCAAGTTCCACTTATGAGTGAGAACATGTGGTATTCAAGTCTTTGTTTCTGTGAAAGATCACTCAGTATTATAATATAATATAATATAATATAATATAATATAATATAATATATTACAGAGACTGGGCATGGCGGCTCATGCCTGTAATTCTAGCACTTTGGGAGGTTGAGGTGGGAGGATTGCTTGAGGCCAGGACTTTGAGACTAGCCTAGGCAACATAGCAAAATATCTCTACAAAAACAAAACACTATGAAAAATTAGCTGGTCATGGTGGCATGTACCTGTAGACTCAGCTAATTGGGAGACTAAGGCAGAAAGATCACTTGAGTTCAGAAGTTTGAGGTTACAGTGATCTATTATCCCTGTACCCCAGTCTGGGTGACAGAGTGAGATGCTGTCTCAACAAATAACAAATTAAATAAAATAAAAATAGTTATGCTACAAGTGCCCTATAAGCCCATAAAGATGGTATTGTTGCCATCTTAGTCAATAACCACAATCAAAAGATAACTCCTATTCTGATTTCTATTTATAGCGATTCATTTCTGCTTGTTAATGAGTTTTATTAAAAATAGCATCATGCAGTATATATACTTTTGCATATGACTAACTTCAGCTAACATTAGGTTTTAAGCATTTAAATATTCTTGTATGTACCAACAAATCCATACTTTATACTTTCAATGTAAGTATTCCATTTTATGGATAAACAGCAGTTTTATTAAGTGTCATTGGAAAAGTCATCTCTTTCCAATTTGGAGCTATTATAAATAATGTTGACTGAATATTTTATACTATCTTTTGACTGCCTGAAGTATTCACTGATCATGAGTGGAATTGTTGGGTCATAGGTGAACATATTTAGCTGTAGTAGAAATTGCCAAACAGACTTTCAATATGGTTGCTCAGATTTACATTCACACAACAATCTTATGCCAATCTAAAATGTTATAGCCAGTAAAAATGCACATAAAATGAGACACAGTATATAATATTTAGACAAATAATTATTGAGTGGATGTTTTACTAGGAAACTTGAACTACAGAAATACTAAAGAAAATTCTTTAGATTAAGAAATAATTATCCCAGAGAGAAGCATAAAACTACAGGAAGCAATGAAGCTCACTTGAAAAGCAGCACTGAACTATTGGCACAAGAAGAAGTTTTTAAAATCCAAATGAATTCTATATCTATTATGGAAACTATATTTGTGATTAACACACTTTCTACAAAAAAATTACAAGCCTAGGTGGATTATCTGGTTAATTCTTCCAAAAGGAAGGAATAAATTAGACTCATCTTACACAAGCATTTTTTAGGAAATAGAAACAAAAGAAAGAACACTTCTTAATTTTTTTTTTGGGGGGGAAGCCATAGAACACTAAAATCTTACAAAGATATTACAAGAAAAGTAATTGATAGGGAATATTTGCCACAAAAATATACATGAGAAGTAAGGATACACACAACAAATTTATCTTTTAAAATGTATATGTTGAAATAAAATATATGGCAACAAAGAATGGAAATGGCTAGTGTTCAACTCTTCTAAGGTTCTTACATTGTTGGAAAAATAGAAAAAGTACTATTTAAGGTAGTCCAGAGTAAGTCCAGAATAAATATTATATTCTCTTGGATAAATACTTAAAGTAAAAAAAAAAAGTCATCACAAGTATTCTAGTAAGCTGAAAAAATAATAAAATAGTCAAAAATGGGCAAGAAAGAGGGAATAGAATAAAAATATTACAAATAGAACAATCAATATCCAGAACTTGTAAAGAACAGTTAGAACTCAGAGCAATTCAGAAATTTTATTCTGTAATGGACAAATGAGTTGAATATAAAAATAATTAATCGCTAGTAATTTCAAATTAAAACCATCCTAAAACACCACCACACTCCACAAAATGAGTAAAATTTAAATGACCAATAATACCAAGTGTTTGATAAGATGTGGAATAACTAAGACTTCTCTTTATATTATGTTTCTAAGGTTTTGTTAAATTTCTTGATAGTGGGTTGATAGCCTTTATAAGTTTTACAAAATTTTTGATGACATTGCTCTTCAAATATTGCTTCTTCCCATCTCTCTCATCTGTCTCCCTTTAGTTCCAATTAACAAGTGATTAAATATTTTGACTGTGCTCATGTCTTTTATGCTTATTCCTGCTTTATCCAATCTTGTTAGTTGAGATTATTTTTATAGACTAGTTTAGATTATATCTATGGATCTTCCTTCAGGTTCACCCATTTGTGTTTTACTGTATTTATCCTAATATAAAGCAAACCTATTCAGTGTCTTAACTTCAATTATTGTGCTTTTTCTAAGGTTTAAATGGTCCATGTGATTTTTCAAATATAGAGATCCTAATTCTTTGGTAAAATCTCCATCATTTCATCCAGTGTGTCTACTTTTATTTTAGTACGATATCAGCAATAGTTATTCTAAATTTGTCTACTGATTCAGAACAGCACCATCTATAGATTTATGCTCATTGTGTGCATGTGTTTTGTGGATTATCAGTAAACTTTTTGCCACTTTGCATAGCTAGACATTTTTTTTTGTTTCAGGCTGTACGTTGCGTATAAAAGAAAAATGCAGTACTCAAATAATGTTAGGTTCAGAATACATTCCCACTTTCCACCATTATGCAGATAGGGTTAGGAGCAAATCATAACAATACAATTAGAGATTGGAAAAGTCAGGATTGAGTTGCGGTTTTAGAAAGACTGTTACTTTTGGTTCACCCCTGTTTCTGAGATATGTACCTTTCCAGAACTTAGTTTCTGATTGATGGCTGGTTTGATATATTTCTCATTAACCTTGAAATTTTATTGGAGATTAAATTTTAATTTCAGGGATATCGAGGTTAGCCGTTCACATTTTACTCTAGCTTTAAAATCTTAGAAATGTATTGAAGAGGGGGCTAGCCATGTGTTTGAGGCAAGTTCCCTTCTTTTCAATGATTTTATCTCCCAGTTGTAATATTCTGGAAGATTTTATGCCTTTTGGAATCCTCTGGAAAAGTCCTTCATTCATACACATAGTACAAAATGTATCGATATGACTTAAGGAAAGTAATTCATGTGTGTCAATGCTTATTTTACCCCCAAGATAGGTCTGGGCCAGACTCAATCCTCAGCCTCCACCTACAATCAGAAAAGAAACTCAGAGAAAAAGTAAGCTCACATTGGAAGATTTTATCAATCTATAAATGTTTATTATTTTTATTGTCCCATCTCTCTATCTCTAAAATATATAATTTTTCTGGCTTCTAGTTGTTGAAGCAATTTTATTGACCCACTCTGACTTATATAATCTACTTGGCATTCATTTTCCTTTTAATGCTTAATTTTTAATCATACAGTCTTTATTTAATATTTTTCTTCAAGGCATCTTAATATTTGTAAAATTGTGCATTTCTTGCAATTATCAAAGAAATGAAGAAATACTTCACAAACATATATAGAATACAAAGTCATGTTATCTTTGTTTGCAAGCTCTTCTTGGAAGTAATATACTATCAATATTACCTCTTAAATTATTAAAAGTATACCTGGAATTGGTCCAACAAGGATTTAAGATGACTATTCTAAAGAGATTTTGCTAATGAGACTCACAGAGACATAAAAATAAGAATTTCTTGTTAATATAATGATCATTTTGGGATATATTATTAAGATATATTACTGAGAAGTTAGCCTACAGGTATATAGAAATAGCCTCAGAAAAAGAGAGAGGCAGTGGATTTAAATCAACATATGCTGAGAAAGTAGTTTAGAATGTGCCAGTGTATCTTGTTTTTAGGTCAGTTGGCCTAAGATAACTCAAATGTGAGATACATACATCCTTTAGAGGTGTCTTGGAGAGAAATGTGTAATGACATAGGTGTCACTGGTGAAAGTGTCAGGTATGCTACTATGAACCACTCCTCTAAGTGGTGGTACTGAGAGAATAATTTACTTTGGACTGTAGGGTTCAGATTTAAAAAGGGAGACAAATAAACAAACCCTGAGAACCATCTTGGAGTAAATGACAGCATACCAGCTTCTATTATTAAAAGACCCAGAGGAAAAGGGAGTAATAGGAAAGATCTGAGTGTCATTCTTCGGTAGATTTTAAAAGAAGGTAAACATTATAGGAGAGGAAGGTTGACCTTAGCAACATCCTTTCAACTGAAGAATAAAAACACCATGAGATGGAGCACAGGCAAATGAAGACCTTGTTACCTTCAGTATTGTCCTGTTTAATCACAAAGTGGACATTTTGCTGAAGACTCAAAATTAACCCAATAATTTCCTGGCCTGCTTGATACTGTCAAAGATAATATTTTGCAGTGTTCTATGGGTATATTTGTGTTTTCTTCTCTTGAAATATACAAGTTTTTTTAATATATAAATCATTCACATGAAATTTTGGGCAGTACAAAAAATTTTGTGGTTAAATAAAAACTCTATACATTTCCATTTTAAACCTCCCTTGCAGTGCTTTAATTCCTGTTTACCCAGTACTTTTGTCCATGTCCCTCTCTTGTATCATTCATGTGCCCTTAGATAGTAGAAACCTACTCAGATCTGTGTCTGGTGTTTGGATGCTTAGTTCTATTCTGCTGATTTAAGGATATTAATCTTTAATCCACTGAACCCTGAGCACCATTATGTATGTTTCTGGTTCTAGAACCCTATTAGGAGAACCCTATTTAGTTTTAATAGTAGAGAATTTAAACCACAAAAAGTACCCAGCGATCTAAATATATATGTATTGATTTTTTTCAATCCATTTGACTTCATTGCATACATTAAAGCTAATATTTTGGTATTTAAAATATGTATCAGCATCCTTTGATATATAAGCCAGAGGCAGCATAAAAACTAGTATTTACTTTTTGTGCATACTGGCTTCCTTTTAATGTTGCTCTTACCTCCTAAGTTTTTCCTCTCTCTTCCAAGTGTTCAATCTCATATCAATTTTTAGCTGTTCACTCAGGGCCTCCTAGAATTATGCAGTCGTCCCTTCCTTCAATTATAATTCTCTATCAATCAATATTGCTATTCCTTCTGTGTAGTTGAGCCTATCTAAGATTAGGAAAAGATATGTATATATATCACCAGCATGTTAAACCATTTGACTTAAAGGTCAGGAGGAAAGACAACCCTCCAAACTTGTGCATATATATTTTTTTAATTTAATTTAATTTAATTTAATTTTATTTTATTCTGAAGATGTGGTACACAAATGTTTATTATGCAGATACCCTTGTTAAATATTAACGAAGCATGTAGTCAATTCAGAGCCAATCAAAGCACCATGAATGACTCTTCTTCTATACTGTCCCCCACATTTAAACAGCTGCCATCACACACACACACATGCACATGTGTGTACACACATACAAGATAGGCACACACACAGCACTCACCACAGACTTCTTTCCATTTCCATTGTTAGTATCCTACTGGCTTAATGCTGTAACATCTCATGTTTGTTTTAACGGGTTTTTCCTGTCTCTCATCTCAAATTCGTTTTATGATCTAGACCAGGGGTTGACAAATTTTTCCTGTAAAGAGCCAGACAGTAAATATTTTTGGCTTTGCAGGTCACATAATCTCTGTCAAAGCCATAGACAATATATAATGAATGAGCATGGCTGTGCTCCAATAAAACTTTGTTTACACGAATAAGCTGCAGACTAGATTAGGCCCATAGGCAGCAGAATGCTGGGACTGGATCTAGACAAATCTTCCTGACTGCAGCTTTTTACAATCACTTCCTTACTTAAAAATAAAATTAATCATCTCATTCACTTCTGCAACAAACTTTAATAATTTGTTCAATGTGTAAGATGTCAATTAATTGTCCTATGATTTCCCTACAGAATATGATGCTGTGTTCAGTCTGACATTATTTTCCCATTAGTCCTTATCATACATCTGCAATCTAGTGAAACTAAACTATCCATTTTTCCGTGTCTGAAGAATTTTTTGATCCTTTTCTAACACTGATCCCTAAACTTTACTACCCAAACTTTAATTCACATGTACATTTTCTCATCTCCTGCATATTGGACACATATCTCCATTTTCAAAATTTTTATGTTATTCTACTTTGCACTATACCATTTTGAGGGCATGACCGTTTTGAAAGTTCATCTCTGAGTGTCTAGTATATGTAACATGCTGTGACAGCACAGATCCTCAGGAAGTAATTGTTGAATTAATGCTTGAATAAGATTGTGTCAATGGTTTTCTTACTGACTTGAACTCAAAATCTTGGTCATTTAACGCCTCTCTCCTCGTCTCTTTCTGTCCTCCTTCCAATCCCAATGTCGGTAGTTATTGTACAGTCTTACTTTGGCATCTCTCACATCTGTCTTTTACATCATCCACACTGCCACACCCTAACTCAGGTCTTTCATACCTCTTTGTTGGACTATTAAAATAGTCTTCTACTTATTTTTTGCCATTTATTGTCTCCATGCCAAACCATTTGTTTAAGTTATCTATTTCTGAATAGCACAGTACCTTCAAATTTATCATTTTAAAACAACACACATTATCTTACAGTTTCTGCTGGTTGGGAATCCAGGTGTGGTTTAGCCATGTCCTCTGTCCCTGTCTCTTTAACAAGGTTTCAGTCATCTCATCTCAAGGGTCAACAGGGAATGATTCATTTTCAAGTTCAATCATATGACTGTTGGCAGAATTAGTTTCTTGCCAGTTGTTGGACAGAGTAGTCTTTTGGTTCCTTGTCACATGGGCCTCTCCACAAAACATCACACAATATGGCAGCTCTTTCTACAGTAATTGAGAGGGCAAGAGAGAAAGCCAGCAAGAAGGCGTAGGGGGATTTGCAAGAGGCAATCATAGTTTCTTGTAACCTGATCACAAAAGTAACATTGCATTGCTTTTGTCAAATTCTGTTCTTTAGTCCACCCTCAAGCGGAGGAGATTACACAAGATACCAGGAGGTGGGATTAGAAACCATGGCCCCCTGTCGGAAGTTGCCTATCCCACCATCACAGATAATTACCACTTTCTTCTTTTGCTTTTTTGTTATTTTTCTTCTTAAAAATACTTAAGTGACCCAGAGTAGTGGTCTCTTTAGTTTTTTATCCATCTCTTCACCCCGAGAACTACATTAGTAAATATAGAAGTTTTTCTCTCTCTTTGTTTCAGCCAAACTGACACACAGATTTTATATTTATAATAGAGATTCTTTAAGTGTATACATACGTCAAATTCCTCAGAATCCATACTTTATTGACATTTGGGTGACTATTTTTATCCATTAGCCACTCAATTTCCACTTTCCTCATTCTCAACTCTCAAGAGTGTTAATTGCCTTCTGCTCTCTCCTCCTCATTGTCACCTGGGTTTCTGCTAACAACGTTCCTGTCTATATAGTAAGTTCCTTACATACAAAGAAGTCCCATTCGGAAAGCACGATCATAAGTCCAATTTGTTCATTAAGTCCAACAAAGTTAGCCTAGGTACCCAACTAACACAGTTGCTCCATATAATACTGTACTGTAATAGGCTTACAATATTTTCCACACATATAATATATTAAAAAAACCAAACAAATAATAAAGAAAATATTTTTAATCCTACAGAACAGAACCTTGAAAAGTACAGTATTACAGTACGGTACAATAGCTGGCATATAAGGGCTGGCAAGAAGAGATACACAAAAGCACAACCAGTTGGAGAGGATGCACACATATAACAATGTCTGCCAGACACATGAACTAACTTATGTGATTGGACATGCCAGCATATATGCATATTTTTGAAAGTTCGCAACTTGAAGGTTCACATGTAGGGGCTTACTGTACTTTCTTTCTAGGCTCCTGTCTATATTTTATTCATACTTTTTGCAATGTCATTGTCTGCATTCCTGCATAATTTCAAATAAAAAGGACCTTTTCTAAACAGAAAAGGACTGCCATGGACTGCTACTGAACATTGTGACTTGACTATTTATACCAGTTATAATAGCCAGCTTTTTTTCAGATTTTTTTTATCAAGTTGGAGATCAAAGAATAATCCTACATCCTACACCAGTGAGAATTTCCTTTTCTATTCTGTCCAGTGTGGGATGGGAGATCTGGTAATTCTGGATGAATATACTAAGGATTGCTATGACTGTATTGTGTGAATATTTCTATCTTTCTTTGGGTGCTTATTTATAGTGTTTATTTACATGTACCTTTGAGATTTCTATTTTGTTAAATATTTATTATATATTAAGTCAATATGTGCTAGGAACCAGAGAAACAATGTTGAAAACAATACAATCTAAGTTTTGAGGATTTTCCAGTATTTTTACTGTTACTATATGCAAGCTCAATGCTATTTATCTTTTAAAAAATTGTTTAAAAGATGCTCAATGAAGAGATATGACCTTCTAGAAAAAGGTATACATAAATAAGGCTTATTCAAAACAAAATTAAGAAAACAATATTTGGCAGTTTATGTTTTAAATTAATTTTTAAGGACACATACTTCTTAAGTACTTGTATATTTTAAAAGGCATGTTTATAAAGTGGGATCTTTTTTTGTTCATAGGAAAAGTATATGATGTCATAAATTTTGTTACTGAACTTTCCTGAATTTTATATATTTAGCTTTCCCTCCTTGTTTACAATCTTACTGAGCTGTGAAGGTGTAACCATTAAACAATCAAAAATGAACACTAAAAGGTCAGTACATTACATATTATAGTTGCTTTTCAAAGAATGTGTAAGACATTCAAATTCTGGCACATTTTTACCAAGTCCAAACTTGTAAAATAAATCCATGGTGACATAAATGAGACTCCAGCTCCCTGTAAAAGTTGTAATAAACATGAGAAGAAAGTCTAACTCTCTGTCTTTCCTTTTTTATTTTCATATTCTAAAGTCAGACTCTTGAATTCTAGTAAGCAGGATATAGGAAGTACTCCAGTTATGCATACCATATAATTATCTTGTAAATATTTTCCAAGCTGCAAATTTCAAATTAGGCACTTCTTTTATATTTACAAATTAGCACTTATGCATACTTTGGAATTATTTGTGGGTGTTAATAATACCTATTATGGCAACTACCCATTTTGTTTATCAGATATTTGTAAATAAAAAATAATTATAACCTAAGATAGGGCATTTTCCCCATAAATTATATCTATATGTGAGCAAAAGAAGACCATTATCAAAAGATAAAAATTTCTTTCCTGCATGAGCAACTTTACTGGAACATATGTAGTGTCTATATATTTTACGTTTTCAGTGTAAAAAGCAGAAGACGGAAATAGAGTATTTTAAAGTATTTGTAAAAATTGTTTTTCCTGTTGCCAATACATTTTAACTATTCTAAAGGAGAAGATTGGCCTTTTTAAGAAAAAATAAATAAATAATAAAGGTAAGTGACTAAAAATAGCGGAAAAAATAGATTGATGTATTGATTAGAAAAAGGCCAGGAGTAAAGTCTGCCAGTAACATTAAAGTTAACAAACCATAGCAGAAGCAATGGATGCTGTTTCTGCTCCAAATGAAAGGTGAGGTCACAGCGAGAAGACTGCCTACAAGGCCTCATTTGCAGAGAAGTTTTGAGAAGTTGGAGGAACTATGAGTAAAAGCAAATATGATGACTTGGAAGTAGACCATACACAGAAAGTATGTTCTAAGGTGTTAGGATAAGCACCTAATTAAGCACCAGCAGGCTGAAGCAAGCAAAGGCATAATTGGAACTATGCTTTCACACCTCTCTGCTACTGAGAAGAAGCTGAAAACAGTGTCTCTTCAGAGTTTCAGGCACCCAGGTCTCTAAGAGGCCAAACCGTCTGTGGCTACTAAAAGCAAAAGAGCTAGCAGATCGAGATACAGCACTGTTTTTAAAATCCAGGAAACTTCATTGTAAGCCCAAGGTAACTTTCCACTCCAAAGACAAAAGCACCTTAAAATGCCTAAGCTCCCTAGCCTGCAAATACAATTTATTTTTAAAACTACTATGCTTACCTGCATTTGCAAAATGCATCCTATCAAAGGCATTCTACAGATTCAATATAATACTCATTAAATTACCAACATCATTCTTTTCAGACCTGGGAATGACAATACAGGAATTCATATGGAAACATAAATGACCAAGAATAGCCCAAACAATTCTCAGCCAAAAAAAAAAAAAGCAGTAGGTATCACACTCCCAGACTTTAAACTTTATTTTAAAGCTACAATAATCAAAACAGCCTGGTATTGGTACAAGAACAGGCATATAGACCGATGGAATAGAATTGAGATTCCAGAAGCAAAACCTCAATTTCTCAACCAACTCATCTATGACAAAGCCTCCACCACCTACCACTGGGGAGACGAGAACCTATTCAGTAAATGGTGCTGGGAAAACTGGCTGACCACATGCAGAAGATTGAAACAGGACCCCTACCTATCCCCATATACAAAAATTAACTCTAAATGGATCACAGACCAAAACGTATCAAACTTACAGATCAAACTATAAGAACCTTAGAAGATGCAGGAGACACTCTTATGGAAGTTGGAACTGGCAACCAATTCCTGAGCAAAACCCAAAATGCCCAGGCCATAAGAGCTAAGACAGACAGATGGGCCCTCATCAAACTGACAAGCTTCTGCAAAGCCAAATAAACCATCAAGAGAGCAGTGAGACAGTCCACAGACTGGGAAAAATATTTGCCAACCCCACGACTGACAAAGGTCTAACATCTAGGATCCACAAGGAACTCAAATGTGCTGAAAAGAAAAAAAACAAACAGCTCCATTACAAAGTGGGCAAAGATATGAACAGACAGTTCTCAAAAGAAGACATACAAGCAGTCGACAGATACATGAAAAATGTTCAGCCTCACCAGGCATCAAGGAGATGCAAATTAAAACTACCCTGAGATACCGTCTAACTCCAGTCAGAATGGCCATCATCAATAACTCAAAAAATAACAAATGCTGGAGAGAATGTGGTGAAAAGGGAACACTTCTACACTGTTGGTGGGAGTGTAAACTAGTACAGTCTCTGTGGAAATCAGTGTGGCGATTCCTAAAAGTTCTAAAAATCGACCTTCAGGAATATACCCAGAAGAACTCAAATCACTCTATAAAAAAGATACCTTCAAACGTATGTTTATCATAGCCTTGTTCACAATAGCAAGAACATCGAATCAACCGTGCTGCCCATCAAAAGAGAACTGGATTTTAAAAATGTGATACATATACACGATGGAATATTACACAGTCATAAAGAAGAGCAAAATCATGAACTTCGCAGCAACCTGGATGGAATTAGAGTCTATAATACTGGGTGATCTTTCAGAGAAACAGAGAACTGAGTATAACATGTTCTCACTTATAAGTTGACCAAGAACAATTACCATAATACCATAAAAAAAGGATTGACAGTAGTGGGAAACTGTGGGGGGCAGGGGAGGTGAGAGTGACAGTAGTCAAAATCTGCCTGGGGACGGGGGGTACACCTCACCAACAAGGGTACCTGCACGATGAATATTTGTGGACCCAACCCTGAATTATATCCCACAACTTTTAAAATAAAAAATTTAAAAGTTAAAAAAAAATAAAATCCAGGAAACTTTGTTGCAAGCCCAAGGTAAATTTCCACCCAAAGACAAAAGGCAACTTAAAATGCCTAAGCTTCTTAGACTCCAAATACAATTTATTTTTAAAACTACTATGCAAAATAATGCCTGCTTAATCTGCATTCGCAAAACTACTTTGATAGTTATATTTCTGTAGACCATGTGCTATTTGGAATATTCTGAACTAATGTCACAGAGTATTTAGGTGTGAGACTTGTTGCAAGTCACTTCTATCAAAGACTGAATTGGAGTTTATTTTTTCTCTAACTTTGACTTGGTTATTAAGCAAGGTACTTGAAAGAAAATATCTTTACTTTCATTCCAACTCTAATTTTTTTCGATGTTATAATTTTATAAGCAAATAAATTTAACACTTTCCTCACATTTCTGCAAGTGTGTTTTTTAAAAAAAAACACACTTTCCATTGGCCATAATCCCACTGAAAAAGCAGCTACAAATATCTTGTGAATGAGCAAAAAGGAAATGAGACACTAAGAAGATGTGATGACTTTCTGGAAGTCTGAAGGTAGATAAGATTGTCTCGATGGTTTAGCTAGGTAGAAGAGACCCTATAGCTCTGAGAACACACAATGCCAACGGACAGGCAGTGTTTCAACATAAAATCTTTAAAGATGGGCTGGGCTCAGTGACTCAAGCCTGTAATCCCAGCACTTTGGAAGACCAAAGTGAGAGGATTGCCTGAGCACACGGGTTCAAGAACAGCCTGCGCAACTTGGTGAGACCTTATCTCTACAGTAAATCAAGAAAAATTCACTGGGCATCATGGCACATGCCTGCAGTTCCAGCTACTTGGAAGGCTAAGGTGGAAAGATCAGCTGAGCTCAACAGGTCAACGTTGGGGTGGCCGTGAGCATGCCACTGCACTCCAGCCTGGATGATGGAGTGAGACTCCAATTCAAAAAAAAAAAAAATCTTTATAGATGATAAGAACTGGGAAGAGAAGTCAAAATGGTTGAAGAATTACATATGGAAACAGCTGTGTGGATCAACTTTCCACATGTCTTCCTGTCCTATCCCACAGAAATACTCTTGAGAACTGCATGCATTGTCTAGGAGAACCTCATCGCGACATAGTGAATGTAAGTTGGACTTGACAGATCGATTTAGCAATTGCCTGTGTGACTTCTAGTCGAAGAACAAAATGAATTAAGACATCATTATAAATGGCCGGAAAGAAAGATGTAGATTCAAACTAGAGCTCTCACTCAACCCTCACACACATGCTTTCCTACCATGGGACTAAGCCACTTGATTGAGGGGCAACCTCTGGGAAAATGTGAGTGGGATCATCAAATCAACCACAGTAGAATTGAACAAAGGAAACTTCTTACGTGTGGAACTGGGGTTATAATAAAAATTTATTCAACAATATGGAAGATAATTATGTTTGTATTTTTAAAAAGAAGAAACCCTTACATTTTAAAAACATTTCAATAGATTTGAGGGTGCAAGTGGTTTTTAGTTAAATGGATGAATTGTATTAGTGGTGGTCTAGGCTTTTAGTGTGCCTGTCACCCGAATGGCATACAATGTACCCAGCAGACGATTTTTCATCTTTCCCTTTTCTCTCCCCTACCGTCTTCTGAGTCTCATGTGTCCACTATATCATTCTGTATGCCTTTGTAGACCCATAGCTTAGCTCCCACTTGTAAGTAAAAACAGGCAGCATTTGGGTTTCCATTCCTGAGTTACTTCACTTAGGATAATGACATCAAGTTTCATACAAGTTTCTGTAAAAGACAGTAAGAAATACTAGTTTTAAACCAGATGTGGTGGTGCATTCCTGTAGTTCTAGTTCTTTGGAAGACTGAAGCAGAAGGATCACCTGAGCCCTGCACATTGAGGCTGCGATAACAGTGATTGTGCCACTCACTACCCTCCAGCCTGGGCAACAGAGTGAGACTCCAACTTCAAAACAATTCAAAAGTACTAAAAAATAATTCTAGTTTTACTTGGACTTATGAGGTTGAGGAAGAGAGGTTATTACTGGTTTCCATTATCCTCTCCTTAATACTGAGGTATCAGTGAACATGATCTATAGATGAACTAGTTAATCTTTCCAGGAAAAGATTACTGTTCAGGTTAAATGTTTGTTTGCTAATGGGTAAGAAATAGTTAATATTACCATAATAATTTATAGATGGATTGAAAAGTTAAAAGTAGAATTTCAAATATATTCAAATATAAATGGTATTTATATGACCTAGGGTGAGACAAAGGCTCTATTAACAAGAACCCACCCAGAGCTAGAAACCATGATGAACTAGATAAAATTTTTAATTTCCATTTTCCAGTGTAAATGTTTTCCTGCTTAGTAAAATTACTTAAAATACAATTTTAACAATATAATGTACCTATACACACATGTATAAATATGTATCATTTATATGAAAAGAAAATGCTATGAAAGTTTAAATATGCATGTATACAAATATACAAATATACTTAAACATATATCTTTGTACATAAAAGTGATTAACAAGAAAGATTAAAATAAAGGCACCATAGCAAAAGAAGAAAGGCAATGAATTATCAGAGTATATCTTTTATGAAGAGCTTACTACTTACTGCTTATAAAAAATATGTTATATTCGATAAATTAGTGAATGGAAAAAGAGTTGCTGTACCTCCCTCTAATGAGTAAATAAATTGACTTATTTTTATTCGGTGTTCAACACCTGCTTTTTTTGTCTGATTAACCACCTTTTCTAGAATCTGTGTTATATGTGAGCCCTCTTCTCATATGCAGATCTACACTTATGAATATAATACTCTTGATTATCTCATGACCACTCCCATTGGTATCTGCTGGTAACCTGTTTTGTACAAATACAGAACTGGTGTCCTTCCTCTCGTCAGTCATTGTATTGAGAGCTCTTATGCTTACATGGGTTGTGTAGAGATAAAGCCTTGTCAATATAATAATTTTAATCATTTTTCAGAATATATGAGTCAAAACTACAAAAATAATTATCTAAAAATAAAATTCAAAGAAGACATTTTTCCAAACAAAGTTGTGGCAGAATTCATTCAGAAAGTAACAAGACTAGTTCTATAGTTAAAATATTAATACAGACGTGTGTAGGCAAAATTAGGGCTTTATTTTCAACTTGCTTTAAATTCTAGAGCAGTTACTGTGCTTAAGACATTTTCTTCTATTTTAGGAAAAGGGAATAAGATGAGTAATAGATCAACCTGCTATTCGACTAAATATTCTTTTAAAATATTTTGAGTATAGACTTTTTGCATCAGCCAAGATGACACATGCTCCCCACAGCCTCTCTCTACTGATGAAAAAATTAAAAACAAATTTAAAACTTAAAATTGAAACTCTGAATGTAAAAAGCAACCAGTGAGGCCTCCTTTTTTGTTTGTTTGCTTGTTTTTGTTTTTGAGTCGAAGTCTCACTGTTGCCCAGGCTGGAGTGCAGCAGCACAATCATGGCCACAAAAGCCTCAACCTACTGGGATCAGGCAATCCTTCTGCCTCAACCATCCAAGTTAGTTACTACAGGTACATCCACTATGCCTGGCTAATTTTTTGAATTTATTGTAGAGACGAGGTCTTACCATGTTGTCCCTGGTCTCAAATTTCTGGGCTAAGGCTATCTTCTCGCCTTGGCCT
This sequence comes from Carlito syrichta, assembly GCF_000164805.1. Taxonomy (NCBI): domain Eukaryota; kingdom Metazoa; phylum Chordata; class Mammalia; order Primates; family Tarsiidae; genus Carlito; species Carlito syrichta. The sequence goes on from NW_007246165.1 coordinate 310,625, forward strand.
CCCAAAGTACTGGAATTATAGGCTGGGTCACCACGTCCAGTTATTGAAGCCTCTTAAAAGTAAAAACTACCTATTGGGTACCATGGTCACTATTTGGGTGAAGCCCAAACCTCATCATCATGCAATATATCCATAAAACAAACCTGTACTCCTTGAATCAAATCAAAACAAACAAATAAAAAACCAAGCAAACAAAAATAGTAGATGGAGCACAATAATGACTTGTAACAGGGGTGGGTTTAATGATTATTCCTTCTTTTTTCCTCCTAGCTTTGAACCTAGGATAGGAAAAATTCCTGAGGGAAACTCATTCTAGCTAGAGAACCAGGAAAAGTTGTTTCTATAGGATGGATCATATATATAGTATTAGTCCTCTTGGGTTTTTTGGGGTTATTTTTGTCTTTACTCTGCTCAGACTTGCCTGAAAGACTGCCCTAATTCTGAGGCTGCACTTTTGTAATGACAGTAGCAGTATCATGCTTGCAATGTATAAGCACCTAAAACTTTGAGAGAACCAAAGACACTGAGAAAAATGAAAAATATCAACCAATATACATAAATACATACATGCATATATGCAAAAAAATAAAATATTAAGAAATGAAATCTCACAAAACTTTTTTTTAAAAGTACAATGCTTAATAACTAGTTGGTTTATATCAGAATGCAAGGTTGGTTCAGTATACAAAGCCCAATAAATATAATTCACAATATTATTAAATGAATGAAGAAAAAACTTATATAATGTCATTCCAGTAGATACATCAAAAGCTTTTGACAATTTTTAACATCCGTTCTTTATAAAAATTCTCAGTAAATTAGGAATAGAAGTAAACTTGATTAAGCTGATAAAGGATATCTACAAAACAAGCAAACAAAAAAAACTATTACTAAAATTCACTTAATGGTGACTGATCGATTCACCCTAAGACTGGATTCAATGTCAGGATGTTTGCTTTTACCATTTACATTCAACTTCATACAAGAATTCATAGCCAGATCAGTAACACAGGACAAAGAAATCATGACGTCCACATTTAAAATGAAAAACTAAAACTATTTCTATTCATAGACAACACAGTATTCTGTATAAAAATATCCAAAATAATTCATTAAAAAGTTTCCTTAAGCAAATATGTGAGTTTAGCATGGTAGCAGTACACAAACTCAATATACAAGTAAATCATATTTTCATATATTAGCAAAGAACATTTGGAAATAGAAATGCAAAAATTTACTACTTAAAAATGACATCAAAAAAGAAGGGTTTATTAATAAACTTACCAAAACAGGTGCAGAATTGGTGTTTTATTGGCTACAAAAACACTGATGAAAAAACAACAGGCTTTAATAGAAGTAGAAATACATTGTGTTCGTGGATTAGAAAACTCAACATCCTTCAGATGTCAATTATTCCCAAACACACATATAGATTCAATTAAGTACAAATCAAAATCCCTTCAGGATTTTTTTTGGAAATATTAACAAATCCATTCTAAAATGTATAGAGAAAGGCAGAAAAATTAGAGTAAGCAAAGCAGATTTTATATTTTATTTTATTTCATTTCATTTCATTTTTGAGTTGGGGTCTCACTGTGTCATCCAGGTTGGAGTGCAGTGGCACGCTCACGGCTACTGCAGCCTCCACCTGCTGGGGCTCAGGTGATCCTTCCACTTCAGCCTTCCAAAGTAGCTGGAAACTACAGGTGCGCGCCACCACACCCAGCTAATTTTTCTTGATTAATTGTAGAGATGAGGTCTCATCGAGTTGCCTAGGCTGGTCTCAAACCCTTGGGCTCAGGCAATCCTCTCACCTCGGCCTCCCAAAGCGTTGGGATTATAGGTGTGAGCCACTGTACCTGGTCTCAAAGTAGTTTTTAAAAAGAACAACGTATTTGCTGCCATTTATCTAACTTGTATAACTTCCAGGGTTAACGTCCATCTTGTCCTGAGAAAACACTGGTCAGGCAGACATGAATAAAGAAAGGTAGCCCTGAGAGTTTAATGATCCCATTCTTGGTGTGGAAATCAGAGCTATGGAAATGAAAAGATTGTCCAGTAAAGAAAGTTTCCTCATGTGAGCATATGTGTGTATGTGTGCGTGCACATTCACGCAAGTGTGGAAGTACTTACTGGCCCTGGAGAATCTCAAGTTGGGGTGGGAAATGAGATTCTGCCATGAATTTCTTGGTATTGCTGTGAACATATCAAAGCAGGAAAAAGAGAAGGAGGTGAGAATACTCTATTTCTACCTCATTCATTTTTGAAATAGGAAAACATCCCTAAATTTCACTATTATTTGCAACCACTTGTTTTCCAGGTAAATAGCTACTTGAGGAAATGGGAAGACCAGTGATCTATGCGGAACTAAAACAAAAAAGAAAAACACAAAAACAGGTTTATAGCTTTTCCACGTGATCCAATATAATCACAAACAATTATCCCAGAGCCAAATACTAAACATATTGAAGGAAGAGCTGTTTTCACACTCTCTCTAGTTTTCATTCACTCCTTAGGAAATAATAGCAAGATAATTATTCCAAATGTTCTCTCAAAGATAACCCCTATCTTGCTTTTGGTGTTTTCTCACTTCTTTGGGCAAGTGTTTTTTCCTAATACGTCCTTATATTGATCATTTATTTAAAGTGTCTTACTCCATTGTCTCCTCTATTTCTTTGAACAAAAGTAGGAATGAAAATAACTACATGTCCAAGAGTTTTGTCTTAAAAGTTTAACACCATAGCAGGTATTGCATTTAGAATTACTTGTATGCTATTTCTAGAAGTCTCTTAATATGTCCCTAAATTTTCACACTGAGATAATTGGGTTCAAGAGTGTTCCCAGGTCACAAGATAAAAATAGTCTTTAAACTATTAGTCTGTATTAAATTGTATATGTTGTGTGAAGATGAAAGTCTAGGCTTAACATATGGAAGTCAAGTCATACTAATTAACTTACGAAGGAAAGCCATGTCTGAAACAAGCTTAGAAACAAAGAAACATTAGCTTTGGTGCTATTTATTAAAATATTTAATAACAAATGAGCATATATTCTTTAGGGGATATTGTTTTAACAGTTACATGATAATGCACCCAGTATTTTAGTTGTGATAGGTAGTTGATGTGAGCAAAATAATAATTGGTACAAAAATCAGTTTTGTAACACCAATCATGTAAATAGGAATAAATGCTTTTATATAAAAACACTCCTCCTCCTCCCAATTACGCCTGCTCTACTTGAATATATAGCATCTTCTCTACTGACTTTATTCTTAACATATACTATGCTCAGATCTTTCAATATGTGTGTGTGTATGCCCATATGTATGTATGTATTATATATATACACACACATATTACATAATACACATATATACACACATATACATAAACATACGTATATACATACATACAAACCTACACACAAATGACCATGCCACAATTCTGTGATCAGCTTGTATCTATCATCTGTTCTCTTTCCTCCTTTTTTGTGGATTAGTATCCCCGTCTGTTACCTATCTAAAAACTTGCTAGCTGTTATAACTCATCACAAGAATCATCTCTTTGGGAAGAATTATTTGAAGTGCTTGCCATCTGTATTTCTCTTTATATTTCCAAAATTTGTATGCCACTTCTCTATAGCACTTATTTCATAACATTGTAGTCATTTTTCTTTTTTTGTGTGTGGAGGAGAGTAGGCCTATTAAAATAGAAACATCGAGATGTCAACTGATGCTTATTTTCTTCTTCTTTCCTAATTTACAGAATCTTGTTGGATTTGGGGCAGCAATACTCCTGGCTAAAATCTTGATTTTCCAGGCTTGTTGGTACATGTGACATTGTGCCAATGATGTGTGACCAGAAGTCGACTAGGCATGGTTATGAGGAAAGAGAAATCTGAGCTCTCACTTGCCAGTTTCCCTCTGACTTTTTCCCTTGTTCTTCGCTGGATTATAAAAACAATGTAGGTAAATGAAGTCACTGTCTTGTGACTATCAGAAAGGCAGACACTCATGAAGGATGGCAGAGTAGAAAGGATGGAAGTGCTGGTTCTGTGATGATATCTTGAAACCACAATACTAGAATCAGATTACCAACTCTTACTTATTAAAAACACCATAGTTCAGTTTCTGTTACAGACTGAAGCCAAACACAATTCTAAGTGAAATATTTTGCCTGTTGGAAAGGGTAGAAATTATGTTCTATTCAGTAATATAACCAAATGATTAACCCAGTACCTGATACATTACAGATGATACATACAAGTCTCTTGCTAAATGAATAAATGAATAAACAACACAACACTGATTCTATAGAAAAGGGTCCTTCTCCAAAAATCAGGGTATTGAAAGAAAACGTTTAAATCAAAATGTGAATAGGCACATGACAGCAAAAGATTATTCAAAGCCTCAGAAACTTCTATCTCCTCATTTGGATAACATGCATTTACAAATATGAAGAGAGAATTACGAATTATTAGTTAGAATATTGAGGTCAAGTCTACAATTTTCTATCCTTCAATTATCCCTTTAACCTGAGAAAACCTATAGGAGACTACTACTGCTGGGTTCCAATTAGCACAGCTAAATTGTTGACCCTCGTCATTTAAATTAGAAATAAAATGGCAAGCACCAATTTACCTCTTTAAATTCTGAATGCTTGAAAGATACTTGTGGCTCTTTTTTTTTTTTTTTCAGAGCAAGTTTCACTTATCCATTTCTAGTGGAAAGAAAATAGCTGCCTGTCTGTCAATGATCGAATACCTTAAATATACTATGATAGACAGAATAATTCATGGAAGTTGCAGAAGGGCCATTTCAGACTTTTAGCAAAACATGATCAGTCTGATTTTTTAGTAGACCTAGCTTGTCAGGCAGTTAATAAGGTCTTGCATTCAAATTCAAGAAGTCTCAGTATGGAAAAGCAGAACAGCTTAAGATTAAAATGAATAAAAATTATTTTCTCTTATCTGTTGTTTAGTCTGCATCTCTGCATGTGTTTGGAGATAGTGATAGTTATGTGCTGAATATGTAAGATAGAATCAATCCTATGTTTTTGTCTTTTCTTCAGATCTCATCTGAAACTATCAAAAGCTATCAACCAAAGCCTTTGCCCACCCACATAACTGGAGTTGTTTCTTATTTTGCTGATCACCTCATTATATGGCTTTTACTTCCTGAATAAATATTTCACATAACTATATATCTTTTCATTTTTTCAGTGAATATGTTGTATTTGTTACTTTTCTATTTTCTTATTCCGCATCTGCCACTATTTTGTAAGTTTCTTAAATATAAGGACTAGTTCTAACTAATTCAATGAATATCCATAATGTATAACAAAGCACAAGCCATATACGCTATCCTATAAAAATTGATTGATCAGATAAATCAGATGAAAGAATTTAAAAGTACTGCAGCAGCTATCTAGCTTAAATGTTATTGTTTTCATTGATTATTAACCAGCAAGGAAATGAGCATTCAGGAGATATGATAAGTGATGATTTTCAGATTGTCCTTATTTTAAGAATCTTGAAACATTACAGTAATGGGGAAAACATGAACACAATTTAAAATAATCCAATGGTATCCAAATTAAATGTGCTATTGTTTTAGTGTCTCACTATTATTTAACCCTAGCTTCTATAAAACTGGCATTTTGGTGAATCTAAATTGAAAGGAATTTCTGTTCTATAAAAAAAAAGTTTTAGACAGTCAATAAAAGACTAGAAAAAGAAATCATTAATGAAAAAAAAGTAGGTAAAGGGACAGCTGAAGGTAAGAATTTGAATAGAGTAACCACTAAAGTTTCAGTGAAATATTATGAAGGTCTGATGATAAATTTATCATCAGACTACATAATATATATAGAAGGCTCTTAAGAGGAAATAGCAAGAAGACAAGATGAAGATCGGATGACCAGGATTATGAGGGTCTGTTGGAGAAACCATGTGAAAATGATGAACTAAGGAGGAAGTTTTTTTTTTTTTTTGAGTTGGAGTCTCACTCTGTCGCCCAGGCTGGGCAGCAATGGCACACTCACGGCCACCCCAGCGTCAACCTACTGGGCTCAGGTGATGCTTCCACCTCAGCCTTCCAAGTAGCCGGAACTACAGGTGCGTGCTATCATGCCCAGTTCATTTTTTATTTATTGTAGAGACGAGGGCTTGTCAAATTTCCCGGGCTGGTCTCGAACTCGCGGGCTCAGGCAATTCACTCGCCTCGGCCTGCCAATGTGCTGGGATTACAGACTGAGGCACTGAGCCAGGCCAGGAGGAAACGTTTAAATGTTTTGTAGTGGATCTGTATATTCAGAGTCACATGCATAGATATGGCTATTAAATATTTGAGACTTCTAGTTGAACAAGTAACCTCTGCAGGTCTAGATGATAAGTGGTCTGGTGATAGAGACTTAAGTGTAATGATATTAAAGGACAATACAAACAGAAGTGATAGGATTAGAATGAAAAAAGAAAGTTCAAGAGGCAAGAGGGAATCCAGAAGTTTGGACAGGAGATGCAAAGAAGAAGGAAGTATCTTCATATAGATTTGGTTAAGTATTCAACACAACATAAAATTTGTGGAGAATAGAATTTGGAAGCATCAACATGAGAGGTTCTGATCACATGAGTAGAAAAAAATTTCAGTAGAATGCTGAAAATTAAAGCTACATTGTGCTGATATAATTTTTAAAAAAGTTTATTTGATGACAGAGCAAAGACAGTGAATATAGAATATTCTGACTTGTTCATTATCTGGAAGGGCAGATATGAGAAGGAGATGGGGTCATGAGAAACATTTTGGGCTTTAGAGTTCAACAGCCTGGGGTAAAACCCCAGCACCGCAGCCTCCTCTATGCATTGGATTGAACCTGTTGATTTTGTTGAACATCAAGTTTTATAATGCCTGATGGTGATTATACAATGCTTTCCTTGAGATGTGGATTTCAGGATTAAGTTATTGTTGACATATGTAAAAACAAGAAGCATCTAGAAAATTTTAAGTTATCTAAAGATTTGTTATTATAATTCCTGTTTTATTATTATTCATATTACCCAGCACATGATAGATATAATAAATTGTAGTATTTTATACTGCTGTGTATAATTATTCTTGATGTTTATGGAGAGTTTTAGAATGAAGGAATTTCAGGAAAATACATAAAGACAAGCTAATAGAGCATAAGAAGCAATAGCAGAAACAAATAAAAGGGTAAGTAATGGGACAAAATGGCTGTGTTGGAATAAACAGGTCAGATGCAGAAATTAGCCTTGGCAAAAGACAAGTACTCTCTTATTGTGAAATTGGAGGGACACATATAGTATAGAATAGGGTAAAAGGTTGAAACTTTCTTATGGAGAAAAAAACGGTAATTTGGAAGAATTAGTGTTGGATGGATTTAGTAATTTCAGGGACAAAATCTGCTCGTGCAGTGTGGTGAGCCTCAGGTGATACTGGGGTTGAGAAGAGAGAAAATAGTTTAGAAAGCATATTGAGTAATAAGGTAAACATTGAATAATGGAGGTAATTAAATTATGTGGTCAGTGTGTTACATTTTTCTCTACATATTGCCTTAATCTATAAACTTCCATGCTCATATATATTGGGTGTGTTGTAGGTCTTGCAATATATTTTTAGTTTTTTAAATCTACAACAGAATCTATAGAGTAACATAAACATTTCACAGAAAGGCAAAAGTAATATTTTCCAGAATATCTCTTTTTTAGTTCTTGGCAATTATAACTGTCAACTTTAAGACTGAAGAAGCTCAAGGAAGAAAACCTTAATTTCTTAGTGTAATACGCATAGCAAAAAAAAAAAAAAGTGTCCCTTTGTAGTTCTGAAAGTAGGGTTTCAGGGTTATCAAAAACTCCTTCAAGTCGCCTGATACTAGCAAAAATGGACTTTCTTAATATTATAAAACTAGGCATATCACAATAAACTGTCCTAAGAAAATATCCATAATTTCAGAAATAATTTGTTTCTGGTATTTCCTAGGTACATTATAAATTTAAGTGTAAAAAAAAAAGAAAAATCTCAGCTCTCTGCTTTGGTAAAAATAATAAAAGAGGAAGTTATTATTCAACATGCCCAGAAATCATCTTCCCTATAAGGGAAATGGGTCGGTATTAAGCTTGGAAAAGTAAACAAATAAACTAAACAAGCAGAATTTATAAGACATGAAGACATCCTTCTGGTGAAGTTTACCTATTCTTCACTTAATAACTTGAATTCATTTCTGAAACTGTCACTAAAAACTGTTAAATAAAAAACTATTTTGATCATAAAAGTGGAAAAAATTATGATATATTCCATCCAAAGCCAAGATTAACCATATAAACAGGCAGAAAAATATATTAACTGAACAATGTAAAAATGTTAATATAGGTAACAACATGTTGAAAGTAATTAAGTTTGTATATAACATGAAATATAAAAATAATTCACGCTAGTCCCAAAGGTGGAAGAGAACACTTCATAGTGAGTAGTAGTGAAAAAAAAAAAATAAGGTGTGATCAAGTCATCTGTTGTAAGGTGATGGGAGATTTTTATGTAGATATTCAATACCAGAATCAGAAGTGTTTAATGATAATTTTCTTTATCTTGAAACTTGGAGATTAGAAGAAGATTCCAAATAGAAAATTTTTGGCATATCCATAGAAGGAATAGAAATTTTTGGTCAAAAATAATGTACTACAAGACATGAAAAATAGAACACATGTACAATTACCTAAAGAATTACAAAAGATGTTAAGTTTTCATTAGACTAGATTTAAATTGTCTTAAGCATTTACTGTGAGTGAAAAATTCCAATTTGTAAGGTTTATCTAGTGGAATGCCTCAGTTATGCACTCATCATACCCCAAATCTATGTGTTATCTAACAATATGAAAGAACTATTTAATACATTCAACTCAAATGAAATTCTTGCGTATCTTTCTCAAAATGTAATTTAATCTTTGGTTTTCAAAAATATGTGTATACTGCGAATGACTGTTCAAGTAATTCGCCTTTTTGTTTTTGTTTTGTTTTGTTTTCAAATTGGGAGATCATCCTTTTTTTTTCTCTAGGTCTCTATATTTGAATTTGAATCTTCCAACTAGTACAACCATTTTGGAAAAAGAATTGACATAATTTACTAAAGTTAAACACAGATATAACTAAGTAATTTCAACAGAAACACATGACTGTTCATTGGAAGTAGAATAAACTGAAAAGATCCATACTTAGTCAATAGAATAGTATACAGAATGAAAAGAAATGGGTCACTGCCACATAAGATAGTATAGATGGACTTTACAGATATAATTTTGAGTGAAATAAACATATATACTGCATGCTTCATTTATAGGATGATCAAGATAGTCAATATTAGCCTATGATAATAGAGGTGAGACAGGTTCTTCTTTTTCTCAGCATCAACTGAGAGAAGAGATTTTTTTTCTGGGGTGCTAATATTTGTATCAGATATTACAAATATACTTGTAGATATATCATGTGGAATAGTTAAGATGACTACTGTAGCATACTTCAATAGATTTTTTTCACTTTTGTCGACATTAGTAAACCATTACACTTAATACACAGCCATTTAGAACAGTTCCTTATTTAGGCATTATATTAAACACCAATTAGAAATTGATGTTGATTCTAAAACACAAAGAATATTATTCTATCACAGATGAGAAATATCTGGCACTATAAAATATTTTAAGGAATTTTCAAAGTTCATGTTCACATCTTAACGATAGTTGAGCTAAATTACCAATAAACTATTCCTAAAAACACTTTGCAAATATCAAATGAAGGTGTTAAAGTAAAATAAAGAAAATATTTCAGCCGGGCTCAGTGGCTTAGCCTGTAATCCCAGCACTTTGGGAGGCTGAGGTGAGTGGATTGCCTGAACCCGAGGGTTCGAGACCCGCCTGGGCAACTTGGTGAGACCTCATCTCTACAATAAAATAAAAAATTAACTGGGTGTGGTAGCGCATGCCTGTAGTTCCAGCTACTTGGAAGGCTGAGGCGGAAGGATCACCAGAGCCCAGAAGGTTGAGGCTGCGGTGGCCAGGAGCGGCCACTGCACTCCAGTCTGGGTGACAGAGTGAGACTCCAACTCAAAAAAAAAAAAAAAAAAGAAAGAAAATATTTCATTTTCAACAGTTAATTTGCATTGCCCTATTATTTTGCTTAATAAATAATTTTATACTAGAAATAAGCAGGTTTCTTTATTCCATTATCTTTACCCAAGAGCATTTAAATAAATATTATTGATTACTTGCAAATTCTGATTGTGGATTCAGAGCTCAAAATTAAAGCTCTGAGGATAAAATTCAATTAAAAAACCATAACTGTGAATTCCCTTTACCACTGCCCCTAAGACAAGAAGTTCTTTCTCACATCAAAGTGAATTATTTTAATGATCATGGCCTGCACATGAAAAAAAATCTATTAAAAAATGTTAGGAATATGCTAAGTTATTTGCAATTAAAAAAAGAAAAGAAATAACACTTCTTTCTGATGTTTCTTTATACCTTAAGCCTCACGAGTTCCTTAAAAATAAAACACAGAAGCTGGGCTCGGTGGCTCAGCCTGTAATCCCGCGCCTTTGGGAGGCTGAGGTGAGTGGATTGACTGAGTCCGCGGGTTCAAGACCCGCCTGGGTAGGCGAGACCTCATCTCTACAATAAATAAAAAAATTAACCGGCGTGGTAGTGCACGCCCGTAATTCTGGCTACTCAGAAGGCTGAGGCAGAAGGGTCGCTGGAGCCCAGCAGGTCGAGGCTGCGGTGGCCAGGAGCGGCCACTGCACTCCAGTCTGGGCGATTAGTGAGACTCTAACCCCCAAAAAAATAAAAAATTAAAAACAAATAAAACACAGAAACTTGAGTCAGATCAATGACTGGCTTAATACCATATTTTCCAACATGTTTATATTTTACAAGTTGGTGGGTTTTTCATCTGTAATGTCACCACAAAGGTCTTCAGAGGGTCCAAAATATTCTACATGTCACATAAACCACTTCATATCTGTCACCCCAAATTTACTAAACTACTTGTATATAAAACTCTCAGCAGGGACCTCTATGAGACACAGAGTTCTATCTATGAGTAACTCAGAAGCCTCTTTTTTATAATCCTTCAGATACAATTTCAAACTCTCACCTTTCTCTTCCAGCACTCTATAACGTATCTTAGCAGAAGGAAGGCTGAACCTAAGACTCTGGATTTACAGCTGATGCCTATCATAAAGTATTGTATATTAATTTCATTTCTCAGGATTCTCCTCTAATAAATGGGGAAAGTAAATGACCTACTTCTACCAAGTACCTGTGAGAAAACAATTTTATTTTATTTATTTATTTATTTTTTTGAGTTGGAGTCTCACCCTGTCGCCCAGACTGGAGTGC
>NW_007246165.1:322206-347525 GCF_000164805.1 Carlito syrichta
CGGGCTCAGGCAATCCATTCACCTCAGCCTCCCAAAGGCGCGGGATTACAGGCTGAGCCACCAAGCCCGGCTGAGAAAACAATTTTAAAATATATGTACGGTATTCTGACTTCCAGAAAGGTAAAGATCTCTCAAAATTCACTTCTTAAAAATAAGAAAAACTTGAGAACACTGGGGGAAAATTGGTCAAAATCAACTTTTTCAGAACTCTGGAAATTAGTCAAAGGATTACAACAATTTGAGGAGCATTTCTTCAGGAAAAATGCTAAATCTCAGTAAGCTTTGTGACACTTTAACTTGCTCCGTTTCCATCACCCTCTCTTCAGCTCCATGGTGGATTTGAAAATATCCCCCAAACCACAGTGAAAATCCACAGCTTAACAGCCATTGATGGGGACACATGAATGAAATAGAATGGGTTTGGAGCTCCCTGGAAGCTCCATCCTCAGAGTATTTTCATTATTCAATTTGGCAGTTCCCTCGAAACTGTTACTAAAAGACTGTGTCTTTTTTTTTTTTTAAGATGTGGGGTACAATTCAGGATTAGGTATGCAAGTGATCATCCTACAGGTAAACTTTAGGTCTCCCTTTGGTCCCCACTTAGCCTGGTTTGAGATCAGGTATCCATATTGACGTATTGATGGGGCCCCCACCCCGCACTATCCTGCTACTGCCAATCCCTTTCTTATAATATTATGGTAAATATTCAGGGTCTGCTTATGAGTGAGAGCATGTGGCACTCTGTTCTTTGTTCTTTATTGATAGATCACTGAGTATGACAGACTCTAAATTCATTCAGGTTGCTGCGAAGTCCATGTTGGTCCTTGTTTATGTCTGTATGATATTCCATTGTGCATATGTAGCACTTTTTTTTTTAATCCAGTCCAGTTTTGATGAGCAGCATGTTTGGTTCCATGTATTTACTATTATACATAGTGATGCAATAAACATGCAATAAACATGCATGTGCAGGCATCTTTTTTGTAGAATGACTTGAGTTCCTCCAGGTATGTTCCCAGTATGGGGATTGCTGGGTCATATGAAGTTCAATGCTGAGTTCTCTTAGTTGCTCTAGTTTGCATTCCCACCAGCAGAATAGAAGTCCTCCTTTTTCTTCACATCCTCGCCAGCGTCTGTTGTTGCTTGTTTTATTAATGAAGTTCATTCCAACTGGGGTTAGGTGGTATCTCAATGTGGTTTTGATACTGCATTTCTCTATTGATTAATGAGGTTGAGCACTTTTTCATGTGCCTGTTGGCTAAAGACTGCATCTTTACTTGACCTGTTGTATAGTTCTCTCAATGCAAATACTCTCTTCCCCCAGAATATTTGCCAAACATAATCAGTAATGATGGTTTAACATTTCAGCCCTCTAAAGTGGTAGTAACGATCAGGGCAAACAAGAAGTTGACCAAAAAAAAAAAGAAAAAAATCTTAAAAGGAACCCTGAGGAATGAGATATCTATATGGAACTTTAAAAAGCCCTACCATGTTTGTAGCAATCTTGAAGAACTCATGCATGTGCAGTGCTATGTGCATTTTCAGAAAACCCTAAGAGGGACCCAATCTCTCATTGCTGACTGACCTTGGGGGCTCTGTGAAAGCAGTAGGTAAAGGCTAAGTCAGGGCTGTAAACTGCCTTAGGAACGTTGAAAGTGTGTCCCAACAAACACACAGAGATGCTTGATCAAATTAGGAGAGTTATAGTGCAAAGCATTAAGGGAATTCTTGTGGGCTCACACAAACATTTTTAGATAAAAAATTTTTACAATAATTTTGGACATTTTTCTGGCTTACTAGGGATAATATTCTGGTCTTTGATTCTCTAAAAATAGCTGTTTTACCTGCATTACAGAAAACTGAAGGAAAAATTATAAAATTTACAGTGGCATATTGATCCTGTAGGAAGGGTAGTATTTTTTAGGTAAGCCACAATTTAAGTCTTTATTTTTGTTTGCTTTTAAAAAATAAGATAAATATTTAGAATGCCATGTATATATGCTTGTCTGGGATTACATAAGAAAAGCAAAACTATGAAAATCAACAACAATCTATGTTTAATAAAATGATTTGTAAATATGCTAAAATAACATCACAGGACAGTGCTGTTTAAAATTGTTTTCAACCTCAGTTAGGTTTTCAGCAATCTCCATCAATCTATCTCATGTAATTCCTCATTTTCCCCTGTCAAGCTTCCTTACTGTTTTTACAAACATTTTCTCCCCTCAAGTATACCATCAAAACCTTTTACTTTATACCTCAATCTATCCAGACAATTTGGCTTTATTCTTTACAAAGTAAGAAGAATTGTTGCTTTATATATCATCTAAGTTTTATGACCCAAATCTATGCTAATGCCTACATTTATTACAGTTCTTATTTCCTTATAGATTATCTTAGACCAAAAAAAAAAAGTGTTCCTTCTGCTATGCTAAATGATTTCTGCCCACTGTTCTATGTAAGTCTATACTCACTACTTTGTTTAGGAACTTTGAACCATCAATTATAATCTCTGCCCCATATTTCCAACCTCTCCTTCTCCAGTGTTGCTTCTTCTCATTTTAGGAAAAGGCTCAGACTGCTCACACCGTAGAGAAAACATTTTATTATTCTGAGTCATACTCTAGATACTGTCTTCATCTACGTTCACAGGAGAGATATTGAAAAGAACAATCAATTACTATTTACTTTTTTTCAATTTTCTTCTTAGTCCTCTGGCATCTGAACGCAATTGGCACTCAGAAAGTTAACAAAAATGTACTAATCATCATGCTACCTTTCAGGTCTCACCTTTTACAATTCTATAGTATTTAATATGGTTACTTGGGGCTCCTTAAAACTCTGTATCTTTGTATTTCTAAAAATACTTATCTTGCTTCTCCTACTTTTCTCCCAATCCCTCTTCTAGTATCTTTCTTTACTTGATCTTTTGCTTTTTGTTTTTTTTGAGTTGGAGTCTTACTCTGTCGCCCAGACTAGAGTGCAGTGGCCACTCCCGGCCACCACAGCCTCCACCTGTTGGGCTCCGTTGATCCTTCTGCCTCAGCCTTCCAAGTAGCTGGAACTACAGGCGTGGGCTACCACGCCCGGCTAATTTTTTGATTTATTGTAGAGATGAGGTTTCACCTGCCCAGCCCAGATGGGTCTCAAACCCACGGGCTCAGGCAATCCACTCACCTCAGCCTCACAAAGGCGCGGGATTGCAGGCTGAGCCACCGAGCCCGGCTTCTTTACTTGATCTTAAAAATTAATATTCTTTTTCTGAATTTCATCCATGTCCTTCTTCACTTATACTGTTTGTTTTCTTTCTTTTTTTAAAAGCAGGATTTATTGAGAGGACAGAAAAGCTCCCAAAGGAAGGGAACCCAAGGAGGTTGCCCTGTTTGCTTTCTTAAGGAAAATTCACCTATTTACATAGTGCTAATCGCTGAATATATGCTTATGAATGCCAAATCTGTGAACCCTATCTGGACCTTTTCCCAGCCCCTTATATTCTTCAGCTTGTAAATTATGCCTTCTAGATGTCCCATAGGTACAACAAAATCACTGTTGACAATATCCAGGGAACACATATGAATTGCAATTTGGCATTGGAATATTGCTTTGAATATTTTAAAGTTGTTGATTTAGGTTTATTTTTCCCTCTAAAATCATGTATTCTTAACTTTTTCATCACATGCCAGAGGTGAAACTAAAGCTAGCCAGAATTTAGTCCAAGGTGTGTAACTGTTATTAAATCTTGAAAGAAAACTATTAAGCAACAGGTTGACTTTTCAGAACAGATGATTTTATTCCCTAGGAGCAAGGGCATAATCTAGGTTGTAATTATTGATTTTGAATATTTCTGCTACAAATGACTTGAGGTGGTGTGCATAAATTAATTTGATGTTGAAAGCTGTAAGTCACCCATGTTTAAACTCTTTCATCCTAATTGCAGAGAAATTCAAATTTAAATTCATTTCCTCCAATTTGTTTGCATCCTAATTAAATGCTAGCCAGGGAGAGATCTGGAAATAGTAAATATATGCATAAAAACACATCAAGAATCCACTGTGGGCATGGCCAGTCCATGGTAACCAATATAATCTGTGTATAGACACTTGCAAGCTCAACAGGGTACGTGTAAACAAGCTAGCTAATTATATCCCCAAGGAGTAGGGTTGCTAAGCCCTGTATTACTCACCTTTCATTGAAAAATAAAACAAAATATAATTTTAAATGTGAGTAGCTTACTGGTAACTTTGTACATTAAGTAATAAATTTAATTCTTCCCAACCAAAAAAAAATTAAAAGCAAAGTGGAAAAAAAGGAAAATATAAAGCAATGAAGCAATGTGGTAAGATATTATTTAAATGATTTTATTTTTCAGAATTTATTAGCTAACAATTCATGTTTCTCATTTGATACTTCAATAAGATAGTTCCCTTTGCTTTCACTGAATAAGTATGTGTTAAAACCTGCGTGTGATGTCAAGAATAAGATATTGGTCAGGCTCGGTGGCTCAGTCTGTAACCCCAGCACTTTGGGAGGCCCAGGCGAGGGGATTGCCTGAGCCCACAGGTTCAAGACCAGTCCAGGCAACTTGGCAAGATCTTGTCTCTACAATAAATCAAAAATTAGCCGGGCATGGTAGCGTGCACCTGGAGTTCTGGCTACTTGGAAGGCTAAGGCAGAAGGATCGCCAGAGCCCAGCAGGTCGATGCTGGTGTGGCCATGAGTATGCCACTGCACTCCAGCCTGGGTGATGGAATGAGACTCCAACTCAAAAAAAAAAAAAAAAATACTATTTTTATTATTATTAACGTCCATGGAAGTTTTAAATTTTAAACAACTACAATAAATATCTTGCTAGAAGTTCTACCTTGGGGGTAAATATATTTCAAGAGATTGCATTATTTTACACTATTCTATCTAACCTTTACTTTGCATTTTGATAGCAAGATATGACAAATGTGACTGTGGTCAAAGGTTTTTTTTTTTTTTTTAATGCCTTTAAAGTTGGGCATGCCATCGCAATAAAGATTCCCTAGGGGCATAATGGACCTTGTTCATGTTTTTGGAGAATTAGCTTTAATTATATACTATATTTTAAATATGGTGTCAAGCTCCTTTGTCTTGGATTCTCTACTCTTTTCAATCAGCATTCTTCTAAGAAGACATAACACTGAACTACAAATATCTTTGTCTTTCAAATATAAAAATGCCAGATCAAATAGCAATGTGTGATCCAAAAATACACATCACCTGGAAGAACATGAGGATATGAGCAATCAAGTTGCAGAAAACTAAATACAATAGGATAATAAACATACAAAAATATTTAAACTTGCTAAATTAGTAGTGTAAGTTTTTCCAATGAGTTGATAACATTTTTTGCTTTGAATTTCAAAGGATGTGAATCTAGGTATCAAAACAGGGTCTCCAACATTTTCTTATTTTTATTGTAATCAAACAAACTAATCAAGAAGAAAAACCAAAGAAAACTAGTCTTAAAGTAGCATTATTTTTTCCTATCACTTTGTATAATGACCTCAACTTAAGGTATAGTACCTATCAAATATATTTGAAGACTTGAGACACTTTCTACTTAACTTTAGTAATTAAGTGACATTTATATTATATAACTTATTTATAATTAAATTTTGACTTATAAAAATCCAGAATGAATTTTAACTATAATATTTAATAGTTCCTCTACTGCTCAGTCTTAATTTCTATATGTGAAAAAATAGAGAACTATATCAATTTTCTCAACTTCTGTTATACTTAGTATAACCCTTGTGAAGTATCTGGTGCAACATTTAACTGTTCTTTTGACCTTACCTCATCTAAATGCAACTTTCCTTTCTTTTTATTTTTTTAAATTAATTAATTAATTTTTTGAGTCAGAGTTTCACTCTGTCGCCCAGGCTGGAATGCAGTGTCATGCTCATGGTCACCCCAGCATCAACATGCTGGCTCTGGTGATCCTTCCGCCTCAGTCTTCTAAGCAGCCAGAACTACAGGCATGTGCTACCACACCCAGTTAATTTTTATTTTATTTTATTTTACTTTACTTTACTTTACTATTTTTATTTTATTTTATTTTATTTTATTTTATTTTATTTTATTTTATTTTATTTTATTTTATTTTATTTTATTTTATTGTAGGGACACAGTCTCGCCAAGTTGCCTGGGCTGGTCTTGAACCCTTGGGCTCAGGCAATTCACTTGCCTTGGCCTCCCAAAGTGCTTGGATTACAGGCTGAGTCACCGAATCTGGCCTCTTTTTATTTTGTTAAGGGAACTTATTCTACTTATCTTTTTCCTCTCCTTTTTCTCCTCCTCCTTTTCTTGTTGAGAACGTGAAAAAAAAGGGGGGGTGAAGTTAAAGAAAAATAATCTGGTTTAAAAAACATCTATGAAAGAGGCCAATTTCATTGCTACAGTGTGAATGTTTGTGTCTCCCCACAAATTCATATGCTGAAACTTAATCTCTAATGTGATGGTGTTACACAAGGCCTTTGGCAGATGATTAAGTAATCAGAGTGGAGCCCTCATGGATGGAATTAGAAACTTTATAAAAGGGACCTCAGAGAGATGCCTTGCCTCTCGCACCCTGTGAGACCACAGCAAGGCGCCACCTATGAACCAGAAAGTAGAACTCAATGACACTGAATTAACGCTGGCACCCTGATCTTGGATATTGCAGCCTCCAGAACTGTGAGAAATAAATTTCTGTTTATAAGTCACCAAGCCTAAGGTATTTTATTATGGGAGCCTGCACAGACTAAGACATTTATCTCTAGTGTCTACAGTGAAATTGGAAATGACTAGTTTCCCCTGATAACCATTCTGTAAGTATAAGTTTTATTTCTGTGGAATTATAGAACAGAATCACTCGTTGAATTAAAGCTGATATCACATTTACTGGTTTGGGTCTGACTAATGCACAATGTTATACAATCAGACCAAGAACACTGGATTTTACAAAATTATATATCACATAGATAAATGGAATGTCATAAGAGTATTGCAATAAAGAAAAGATAATGTTAAAATGAATAAAGGGGACTCAATTTAGCTGACTTCCACTTTGGTCTGTTGGCTTGTTAGCATTTAAAAATGCTTTATTTTGAAACAATTTTAGGCTTCTGTATTTTGTTTTATACAGAGAACTATTCTAGCAAGGAAACTAACATTCATATGATAATACTAAATTGGCAACAAAGTTTATTAGAATTTCAGCTATTGTCTTTTTTGTTGTTGTTCAGGATCCTAAATGAATTTTAGGTGTTAGTTTTCTTTGTTCCAATATGGGAGAATTATTCAGTCTATCTTTGTCTTTTATACATTATCTTAACATACTGGCCAGTTATTTTGTACAATGTCATTCAATTTTGTTTTTTTCTGGTATTTTCTCATGATTAGATTGAGATTTTATATTTTTGGCAATAATCTACAAAAGTGATGTTTCATTCTCTGTGCATAAAATGAGAACTATGACTCATAAGTCTTATTACTGGTGATATTAACTTTGTTTACTTGTCTAAGATGATGTCTGATTGACTTCAATAATGGTTAATGTAAAATAGTAAATTACTGCCTCAAGAGCGGATCTACATGAGTGTATTAGTTTTATACTGCTGCATAACAAATTACGACAAACTACAAGAGTTAAAACAACTCACTTTTAAGATCTCAGGGTTTCTTTTAATCAGGAGTCTGGCATGAATCATCTGGGTCCTCTGCTGTAGGTGGGTAATCAAGGCTGCAATCAAGCTGTTGACTACTAATCTGGAGGTTTAACTGGAGGTAAATCTATTTCCAAGTTCATTCTCACTGCTGTTCAAATTTATTTCCTTGTAGCTGTGTGACTGAGGGAACTGACTTTTTGCTGACTGGTGACTGGAGTCGACCCTCATGTCCCAGAGACTGGGGTAGTTCCTCGCCACATGGTTCTTTCCACAGGCAGTTTACAACATGGCTGTTTGCATCTTTAAGGTCAGCATGAGGGTCTTCCACCTCAAGAACTGCAGTCGCTGTTTCAAGGATCTTACCTTGATTAAGTCAGGTCTGTACAGGTTAATCTTTCTTTAACTCCAAATAGATTGAATTAGGATCTTAATTACACCTGCCAAATCCCTTCTCTTTGGTACATACTATTAACTAGAAGCAAATCACAGTTCTGCTTGAATGCAAGAGTTGTACAAAGGCATGACTTACTGTGGGGTAGGGATCACCTGAGGTTGACCATCACAATGGGGGAGCAGTTTAATTCAGTTTAATCAAGTAATCAGTTATTGATCAGTTATTATGCACCTGTCACTAAATTTTACTAACCTGTGAATAGATAATCATAGCTTATTAAACAACCAGATGAAGATACACTCAGGAAGAGAGCACAAAACAGGAACACAGCTCCAGCTGGCAATTTAGGGATGGATTCTTGGAGAAGACAGAACATTATGAATGTAAAAGTGTTTCACAAGTCTAAAAGGAAATAGGAACACTGAGGGAAAAAACAACAGCAAGAGCAAAGATAGACACTGAAGAGCATCATATGTCAAGGGCACAAAGAGGAATTCAGTATCACCTTAGTGTTAGCTGCAATGTATATGAGGCTGGTGAGGTGGGGTGGGGTTGTAGCAGGACCAAGCATAAAATCTTTGTATGTAATTTTAAGGAGTTTGGACTCTCTCTCTAGGTGTACATGATGACTGATTATTGAAGGGAATAAACATAGTTTAGGTGGTAAGATAGAGACAGTTGTTAAGAATATTGAGAAATACTGGTTAAAAATAATGAACCTTATTTAGGGATGTGATCATTGGTGTGGAGAGATAAAGACCTAGTTTTTAACAATTTGGGAGCTAACTTAACAACACTTGGTAAATGATTAAATGCAGGGTCTAATAGAGAGATGGGGAAGCAAGAATGATTTTCAGGATCACAGGTAAGGGAATTCACAGGTGAATAGGGATATGGTAAACTGCGATAACAAAAAGGAAAGAATAGAGCATCCGTTTCATATTGCAGATGTAAACAAATTACCACAAATTTAATGAATGGCTTAATATGAATGTATTATTTTATAGTTCTGAAGGTTAGATATCCAACATCTGTCTCATTGGGCTAAGACAAAATTTTAAGCAGGACTGTATTCCATTGTGGAGGTTCAAGGAAAGCAACACATTTCTCTCTTTCCTTTTAAGGACCTGTGTGGTTACACTGGGCCCACTTGGATAATATAGGGTAATCTTCCTATATTAAAGACAGTCGTTTAACAACCTTAATTTCATCTAAAAATTTGATTCCCCTTTTTTAGCTTGGTATACTGCAATTTCCAGGGACCAGAACATGATATCTTTGGGAGTTCATTATTCTACCTTTCAGTTTTCACCCACACCTTCAATGGCACCCATCTATCTCACATACAATATACCTTAATGCCATTTCAATTCCTTAAATGATCTCATCACATTGCAGTATCAACTCAAAGCATATTTCATCTAAATCCCATCATCTCAAAAGTTCTACCTGACTCTAAATTACAAATTTAGTAGGAGATAGTAGTTATAGATATTTGGGCCATACATAAAAAAAGATTAAAATGAGACAAACAAAGAACCTATAAGTTCCAAGCAATTTCACCATTCAGACAGGCAAACTCCATTAGGCTTCAACCTGGGAATAACCCCATGTGAGTTTTGACTCTATTCTCTGGGCTCACTGCTCTGCCTTCAGGATCATCATTCATTTTTTTCCATGAAATATAGCATGCATTTTTACAGCTGAGTAGCTTAATCCACCTGTTTCCTCTCTGTAGAATTGTGTAAGTCTGATGACCTTCTTTCATTTTGTGTTTCCTATGTTCCTTTCTGTCCAAGCTAGCAGAATCTCAGTTGATATAACATACTCAAAAACAGTGTGTATCTCTTTTTTATAGCATGGGGTTTTCTCCAGTAGAACAAAGGATTGTCCACAGATATCTCTTACATAATCTCATCTATAGTTTTAGCTTCTTCTGAGATAAGAGAAGGCATCTATGAGTCACTCACTTAATCCTTTCTTATAGCCTTTTGTGTAATGAAATACTTTGACCTTTTGATCCTCCTCGAGTATTAGCAAAACATTGTCTAGCTATGATCTCATCTTTTTTAGGGTATACTTTCTTGACAATTTTTAAAATTTTAATGTCTTTTGCAGTATGAATGAGAATTTTCCAAATAGTCAAGTTCTTTTTAAAACTTACCTAACAATTCTACCCTCAATTTATCTCTTTTTTCTTATATTTTACTAGAAGCAGCAAGAAAAAACAAAGCTGGACCTTCATCAATTTTTCTGAGGAATCTCTTCAGCTAAATGGACAATATATGAGTACCTTCCACATAACTGTAGTTAACAATTCTGCTAAACTTTCTGCCACTGTATAACAAAGCATTCTCTTTCTTCCAGTTTCCAATGAAATGTTTCTTATTTCCTTCTTAGCTCTCACCAGCAGTTCCTTTAATGTCTCTGCTTCTTTTTATTCTTTATTTTATATATATTTTTTTATTTTAAAGATATGGGGTACAGTACAATGCAGGATTAAGCATACAAGCGGACATAATACAGGTAAAGTTTGGGCCTTCCTTTGGTTCTCACTTTGCCTGGTTTGAGATCAGGTACCCTTACTGATGTTGTGTTACCTGCTCCCCACCCTGGCAGTATCCTGCTACTACCAATCTCTTTCTTATAGTATAATGGTAAATTTTCAGGGTCTGCTTATGAGTGAGAATATGTGGTACTCTGTTCTTTGTTTCTGTGACAGATCACTGAATATTATTGACTCTAGGTCCATCCAAGTTGCTGTGAAGTCCATATATTTACCCTTCTTTATGGCTGTGTAATGTCGCATTGTGTATATCTACCACATTTTTTTAATCCAGTTCAGTTTTGACGGGCAGCCGGTTGGTTCCTTGTTTTCGCTGTTGTGAATAGTTGAAATAAACATGAGTGTGCAGGTATCTTTTTTGTAGACTGCTTTGAGTTCCTCTGGGTATACTCCCAGGAGAGGAATAGCTGGGTTATATGGAAGGTCAATTGATAGTCTATTCATGACAGTTTTAGTATCATGGTGCTATAATTTTTCTCTGTCATGTTCCTCACTTCCCTTTGTATTTTCACTAGCAGATTCAGTCTACAAAAATTGTTCAGATAATCTAAGTTTATCATTTCATGCTCCTCAAAATCCTTCCAGCCTCTGCTCATCACCCCATTCCAAAGTACCTTGAACGCTCTAGGATTTCTCATAGCAGAACCCTATTTGTAAGTTGAAAAAACAAACAAAAACGAATAAAAGTAATAACAACAACAGAAATTCCGTATTAGTTTTTTTAGATGCTTCTATATACCACAAACTTGGTGGCTTACGAAAACATAATTATTACCTTATGTTTCTGTGGTTTGGAGGTCTACCATGGATAATTGTCAACCAAAGGGTTGACAAGGGATATGTTCATTTCCAGAGGCGCTAAGTGTGAAAGTTTCCTTGCCTTTACATCTTCTGGAGGTCACACATAATCTTTGGCTTAATCTTCTCTTCATGCACCTTCATAGTCAGTATCTATGCTTTCTCTGACCATTATTACGTAGTTACATCTTAAGAGTCACATACAGAACACTCCTTTTCTGTGTCTTCTCCCATTTTGAAGGACACTTGTAATTACACTGAGCTCAACTGTATAATCCAAGTTAATATTCCTATGTTAACTGATTACCAATTCTAATACCACTTGCAAAACTTATTTTTCCTGTACCATATGTCTTAGTCTGTTAGTGATGCTATTACAAAATACTGATACTGGGTAATTTATTAAAAAACAGAATTTTATTTCTCAAAGTTCTGGAGGCTGGGATGTCCAAGATCAAAGCATTATCCACTAAGTTTCTTTTTGCAGTGTCCTTAGAGAGTGGAAGGGGAGTATGGTATGTCTTCATATTACAGAAGGGCAAAAAGGGCCTAAGCTAATTCCCTCCAGCCCCTTTGTAAGGCACTAATCCATTCCTTTCTGGAACTCTCTTGATTTAATCACTTCCACAAAGGCCCTAACTCTTAATATCACTACAATGGATAAGTTTCAATACATACATTTTTGGAGACATTCATTCCAGAACACCATGTAGCATACACATTCACAGGTTCCAAGGATTAAGACAGAGATATCTTGAGGGTGGGAAACATTACTCTGCCTACCACAAATATCTTGGGAGAAAATTGGTGAAGAATTTCATCTAAGACATGTTGAGTAAGAATTTATCTAGACTTTCAAATGGATTCGCCCAGCTGGTAGCTGCATGAACAAATCTGAATATTTGGCAAGAAGATATGCATGAATATCTGGATTTTACTGTCTTTAATAGTGGAGATTGTTACAGGATAATCCTATGGAGGGAAGTTAGTAGAATCAGTGACTTGGACCAATAATGGGGTAGTGGGGGAATGACAAACACTTATCTTAGGTGCGCCAAAGCTACATGTCATTGATATAAAATGTAAGTAAATAACAAATGTTGCCTTTTAAAAGATGGTCATTAATTATCTGACATGCCATGACAGAGCTGAAGAGTTCATAGATGGTGTGGTAGAGTGAAACATAGATTGACTGGAAGAAGATCTGGACAGCGAGGTATGGTCCTGACAGCGCCACCTACAAGCCTCATGAACTTGGGAAAGTCACTTTTTCTCTCGTTGATATCATTTTCCACATCAGTAATATGTTTATGCTTAGCATAGAGAGCTGTGAAGATAGAATAATATAGTATATGCAAGATCTCTGAATGCAAATTGTATACGTGGATTTTAAAATACTAGATTTAGAGAAACTATTATCAGAAAAAAACTCTATAATGAACTTAACAAAAGAGAATTTTTACCATAACTTGGTGAGTATATTTTAATAAACTCAATTCATATTAGTCCTTCAGTGTTTCTTCTTACTCTGTGAGTGCATTTTTTTGTCTCCATTTTATCCCATTTCTTCTATTGTGAATGCACAGAAGGTTGGCACAAGCTCTGTTCTTAAACTGCATCAGGCAATAGATGCCTCTGATTCCCAACTCAGAAAAATCTCATTTTCAAGAAATGTTTGAGCTTTGACTTTGATCACATTCAGAATATTTTGGTTCAAAAGTCTTGCCTTTTTGTAAATAAGAAAAGCATCTTTGAAATCTATATCTACAAATGAGAATATGGAATAAAGAGGACAAGCTAAAGCTTATAGAACAAAATAAAACATGAAGCGAAAGAAATAGAAACACAATAGTACTGTCTATAATATATTAATATATTTTGAAACATGAAAAATACTAGCAAGAAAGCAATATGCCAACAAAAGAACTGGAGTAAAATAATATAATTTAAAACAGCACAATCTGCTGAAAATATACAAAACACAATTTGGAATATCTTTTTCTCCCCCACCTATTTCACTACTCTGTACGTTGCAAATAATTTTTGTCCACAGAATTGCAAATTACCAGTGGATATGTATTTGACCATTACCCTACAGATAATGATCGATTTTGCCTCTATTAAGCAAATTAATTTCAACATATCTGTCTGCCTAATATTTTCTAGTCTTTAGAGTCTCCTTTGACCCAGTCAAAACATCTTATGGTATGCTTATTAATTAATGCAGTAAATAAAACCATGAATATATTTCAATTTTACATTTATATAAGAATCCTGATCTTTCTTTTTCTTGTTTTTTTATAAATTATCCTTTGACTGGATTTGGAGTTGATCATACTCAGTGATTTATCACAGAAACAAAGAACTGAGTTCCATATGTTCTCACTCATGAAGTACCTTGAACAATTATAATGATTGGCAGTAGCGGAAAACTGTGAAGAAAATGATTGGCAGTAGTGGAAAACTGTCAGGGGAAGGGGGGTTGGGACTGGCAGTTGAGGAAAACTGCTAGGGGAGAGGGGGGCATACCTCATCAACAAGGGTACCTGCATGACCAATGTTAGTATACCTAACCCTGAATTGTATCCCACATCTTTATAATAAATAAATTAAATAAATAAATAAATTATCCTTTGACATGCGGTATATGTTTTCTTAAGACTTGCCAGAAATGGAGAATGACAAGTTTCTCAAGGTCACTTCTAAAGGGAAAAATATATTCTATTAAAAATTAAACCAAGCCAGGCTCAGTGGCTCAGTCTGTAATCCCACGCCTTGGGAGGCTGAGGTGAGTGGATTACCTGAGCCCGCGGGTTCAAGACCCGCCTGGGCAACTTGGCGAGACCTCATCTCTACAATAAATCAAAAATTAGCCAGGCGTGGTAGCGCATGCCTATAGTTCCTGCTACGGAAGGCTGAGGCGGAAGGGATTGCTGGAGCCCAGCAGGGCGAGGCTGCGGTGGCCGGGAGCGGCCATTGCACTCCAGTCTGGGCGACAGAGTGAGACTCCAACTCAAAAACAAACAAAAAAACACTGCGTATGTGGTAGGTATCATTAGTTCATTCACTCGTAGCATTTATCAGACTAAACCATCACATTAGCTACTTCAATGTCAACTTCTCTTATAAACTTCACTGAGACAGAAAGCTTGTGTTTCTTCTGTGGCGGCTACATAGTATTTCAAATTACCAAGCCTGGGTGTGGTGGCTCATGTCTGTAATCCCAGCACCTTGGGAGGCTGAGGAGGCAGGATCGTTTGAGCCCAGGAGTTCCATAACAGCCTGGGCAATATATCGACACCTTATCTCTATGGAAAAAAATATAATTACCTGAGTGTGGTGGTGTACACCTGTAGTCCCAGCTACTTGGGAGGCTGAGGCAGAAGGATCGCCTGAGCCCAGGAGTTGGAGGTTATGGTGAGCAGTGTTCATGCCTCTGCACTCTACCCTGAGTGCCAGAGTGAGACTCCAACTCAAATAATAAAATAAAATAAAGATTAAATCAAATTAAATTAAGGCCTAGTGTGGAGTCTCAGCCTGTAATCCCAGCACTTTGGGAGGCCGAGGCCAGAGGACTGAGCCCAGGGGTTCAAGACCAGCCTGGGCTACTTGGCGAGATCTCGTCTCTACAATAAATCTCAAAAACTAGCTGGGCATTGTGACGGGTGTCTATAGTTCCAGTTACTTGGAAGGCTGAGGTGGAAGAATCGCCTGAGTCCAGCAGTTTGAGGCTGCAGTGGCCATGAGCGTGCCACTGCACTCTAAGCTGGGCAACAGAGTGAGACTCCAACTCAAAAAAAAAAAAAAAAATTAAACCTTATGTGTAACAGCTCTCATTCCCATAGCCATGACATTTGATGTATATTGTACACATTACTCTGGGGATGCTGGAAGACCTCAAATATTATTTTATCAGTGATATCAACTACTTGATTACTTTTACTTATTTAAATGTCCAGTTCCACGCTGTCTTGCAGCACTGTGGATTTATGTAATCTTACCAAGTAGTAGTATAAGTCAAAGTATAAGCATGTGGTGACATGATTTTAATTTGTTACCAAATATAATGACTTACCAAATTTATCTAGATCATAACTCATAATTTACTTCATTTTCGGAGTGTGCCACTATGTAATGAGATACAAATATAGGTAAGCCTGAGTGCCTAGGTGTATACAGGAAGCATACTACATCATTTTCACTGTCTGCTACTATTGTTTTTCAGGAAAAAAAAATGTGGTCAATTGACACCATTTAAGAGCTAAATGGCAACAATTTTGGAAAGTTCTCATAAAAGGGAGGGATTGACTAATGTATAGGCAATAGCACTGACCTTTGATCCTCATATATATTCATGTATTTAGAGATATAGATGATAGATATAGATATAAACCCCAAATGCATTTAATTAGGTCCATTTAATCAGGCAGGAGGATTATTGACTATAAACGAAAGTAAAAAAAAAAAATCGGTTGGTATTTTAAAAGAACGAAAGATTATTAACCCATGTCCTTCTTAGTGTATTTGGAATGAGAAGAATATAAATATCTTTCTTTGGACAGGGTAAAATTGAAATTATGATTTACAGTGACTAGAAGGTGACAGCTTTCATAGTGGTTTTCACTGTGGGAGTGGAATTCTTGACTGATAAATGAGTTGGGAACTTTTGAATTAACTAAGAAAATTGACAAAATAGAGCATGACTCCTTTTGTGACACTGTAGAAAATATTTTGTGCTATTTATGATACATTTATCATATTGCCTGTCAGTTATTTCTGTGTTATTCTACTGTTATTCAACTTCTTAAAGCTCTAGGTTGTTTAGAGCCAACAGGGACTGGTATATTAGAATATATTTAACCTAGGCAGCTAAAAAAGCCAATGAAACCAAGTACCTACATACTCTAGTCACTGCTACTATCAATATAAAGAATGTAATAGGCAAAATGTTTTATAAGTTTAATATACACTACTGGATTCTGTATATTTTTACAGTTTTAATTTGAAAGTATACTAGTTAAATATTTAATCTACACCTTTGTATAGTAACAAAAATTCAGGTACTGCTTAAAGAGGAAGCACTTTTGAAAGCAACATTTAGGTCTGAAAAATAGTATTGCATCCCATATGTTAAATTCTTTTTCAATTTTTTATTAAAGATTTTTGTGGAAGTAAAATTTAAAATAGATACTTTTTGTTCTTCTATCATATAAAATTGGAATTAAACATTTTCATTACTAAATGTAGAAAACATGGATCTGAAGCACTGATTGAAAAGGAATAACTTTTTACTATTAAACATTATTGCATTCAACAATATATAAACTATGCATAAAATATTATTAGGATGCTTTAATTGACCTTTTAATAAATATAAAGGACAGTATAAAATAAGCAATACATCATATTTCAGAAGCAAAATTTTTAAAAAGTCATTCAAATTTTACTTTTCAAATATGAGAATAATTGCATTAGGCAAGAGCATGTCAGACATTTCATTCTTATATACATATAATTAAATGATTCATTAAGTAGCTAGTAGGCTGAATTAGAATGGTATAATAGATATATTGTTAATTTACTAAGCAAATTTAATATTTCTTGAATAAATCAAAGCCAAGATAAAAATCAATAATGATTTATGGTTATCTGTATGAATATATGCATGTCTACATGCATAATTACACTAAGAAATCTTTATCCATAAATTGATGGATATTTTAGTAGAAATATTAAGAACAATATTCAAGGTTTGAATTCATCATTTAAAAAATTACATATTGCAATGTAACTTACTGCATGCTAATGAGAAAATTACCACTAAAAAAATTCCAGATGTTTTACTTTATTATTTTCATTATTATTTGGAGATGAGATCTTGCTATTTTATCCAGGCAGGTATTGCTATTATTTTTATATTGTCATGGTGCCTTAATGAGCTCAGGCTGCCATAACAATATACCACAGATGGTAGCTTAAACAACAGAGATTTATTTTTCACAGTTCTGGAGGCCAGACCAAGATCAAGGTGCTGGCAGATTCAGTTCCTGGTGAGAATTCTCTTTCCAGATTGCAGACAGCTACCTTCTATGTCCCACCATGGCAAAAAAAGAGAAAGACAGAGAGTTATGGTCTCTCTTCCTCTTTGTATATGGACACTAATCCCATCATGGGGTCCCACTCTAATGAACTTAACTAAACATAAAATGTTGGGGATATTTTAGGACTTCACTTTGATTCAAACATATCTCAGTTATTAAAACTCAACATAAAATACACTTTTTCATCGTTAATTGAGAAATATAATTTTAAATAAAAAAGAACTACACAAAAGTATAATTTCCTAATTATCTCAGACATTATAAGTAGTTTGAGAAAGAGAAACCCTCTCTCCATATTAAAGTATTAATATGTTTCCCAACTTAAGTGTCTTAATCTGTTTGGGAAACTATAACAATATACCATAAACTGGTGGGTTATAAAAAATAGAAATTTGCTCACAGTTCTGGAGTCTGGGAAGTCCTAGATCACTAGCACCATCAGATTTGGTGTTTGATGAGAGATGACTTCTTGGTTCATAGATTGACACCCCCTCCCTCACATGGTGGAAGGAGCAGAGATTTCTCTGGCACTGTTTTTGTTTCTGTCTTTGTTTTGAGTTGGAATCTCACTCTGTCGCCCAGACTGGAGTGCAGTGGCCACTCCCGGCCACCACAGCCTCAACCTGCTGGGCTCCAGCGATCCTTCCACCTCAGCATTCCAGTAGCTGGAACTACAGGCGCGTACTACCACACCCGGCTAATTTTTGACTTATTGTGGAGATGAGGTCTTGCCAAGTTGCCCAGGCTGTATCGAACCCGTGGGCTCAGGCAATTCACTCACCTCAGCCTTCCAAAGCGCGGGATTACAGGCTGAGCCACCGAGCCTGCCTTGGCACTTTTTAAAATTCCACTTATGAGGGTGCCACCATCCTGATCTTATCCCTTCTCTCAGGCCCCACCTCCAAATACCATCACATTGGGTGTTTCAACATATGAATTTGGGTAGGATGCCATCATTCAGTCCATGGCACTATGAAATCCCTAATAATTTTTTTAATGGCATTACGTTTTACATTTCTAGATTAATTTCTTAATACCAAGTGTTCATATGATATAAAGCAACAATTCAATTTCTGGAGAAAGTAAAATAGAATATTTTTAAATTTTTCACTATTTAGATAGGCAAATCGGAGATTATACTTAAGATTTTAGAAAAAGCATAAAAGTAACGTCCATATAAAAGGATATTCAGGGACCCAGTCAATCTTGCTCATTACATAATACTGATGTTTTAACATTGTCTGGGACATGATACAGACTCAATAATGATTTACTAAATAAATGAATCGAACAGATTCATGCAAGAAACTGACAAAATAGTAAACATTGTCTTTTTATAATGTATAGTGTCTAAGAAAACTAAGTTGATATATAGAACTTGTCCTGTAACACGACTAAATTTGAACCAGGTATATTTCTCCCTGAAGAATCAGTATTTTATAAAGCAAGCAGAGCTTGAAAACTGAATGATTAATGGAAGATCTCTAAGGAAATATTGTTTTAAATTGTAACTTAAATACTGTAGAATTTATATTTTTTGACTACTTTAACAATTGGTTGAACAAATACATCTCATGACTTAAAGATGAGGTACCATTCTTCTTAACTGAAATACTACATTCGACATAACAAGTAAAAAAAAATTGTAGGAAATACTGGAAATGTTATTTAAAATTAACTAGCTTCTAGGTTTCTTCATATTTAATTTTTTTTTTTTAATTTGCCAAACTGGGAACAATAGCCTATACAAATTTTCTGGTTTTTCTTACTTGATTGTTAGGAATTTTAATTCTGGTGCACACTTCTAAATTTCTCTACTAATGTTAATATCTTGGCACATAATGTTTTTCTAGATAAACAAAAGCTTAACCTGAATAATATAATTGTGGCAATTATAAAATTGACTTCCAGTTCTCTCTTTAAATTCTTTTTGTATTATTTGTTTCTACTGTACTATTACATTATGCTATCACATTGTTCTCATTTTATTCCCCATGTTTAAAAAGCTGTATACTCTTCACTGAATATTAAAGGTCATTTTGAAGTCTGAAGACCATGATTGAAATATAATAAAGACTAAAGATGAAAAGGAGAAAAAAGGCAAAATTATAAAACTTCCAATATCATTACTTATATATGTGATGAACACTTAGATATACTCCCTAGATGCCTCCTGAGGACTAAACTCTTGACTTTTTTCTTTACCTTGCCAAATTCCTAATTATGTGGCTTGGGAGATGGGTATTTTAATGAACCCTGAACACTGTTTACTTTCCTACCTGATTCTGGCATAACATCACATAACAGATAAAGAAGGAAAATCAAAGCATTTTATAACTCTGTAAAGCTGTTTTTTGGGGGGACTCCAGGTACCTCTTAAGAAACTTACCTATTCTCTCTGAAGCCTGTCACCTATAAAGTTTCTTTAATATATCAAGAAATTTGACACCATTATCATTCCTCAAGCTGCCCTTTTCCTTTACTGCTTTCACAATTCCTTAGATAATCTTGCTAACTAATTGCCAATCAAGAAATCTTTGAATACACCTATAGCCTGCAAGCCCCCACTTGGAGACCTCCTGCCTCCCCAACCTGAACCAATGTATAGGACATATACTGATTTATGGTTTCTTGTAGCTTCTGTCCTAAAATGTATATTGTCAAACTGCAGTTCAACCACTGTGGGCACACGTTTTCAGGACCTTCGGGGCATGGGTGTCACAGGCCTATGTTCACTCACATTGGTTCAGAATAAACCATCTTAAATATTTTACAGAGTTTGGCATCTTTCATCAATAGCCACCCCTGAAATATCTTGATTCCTTGCTGCTGAGAGTTCTGTTAGTAGACAGAATTAAGCAGTGAGTTTCTTCAGAAATCACCTCAGCTGCAAAAGGCTTGCCCAAGGTCATTGCCCTTTCCAGGTATAACCCATATCCAATGACTGATTGTAGTAAGGTAAGAAGACAGGTGAAAGAGGTGGGGCAAGGACTTGGGGCATATAAAAGCCTAGTTATGTAATTCCAATAAAAACAACTCCAGTGGTCCATTTTATCATCAAAGTTCTCTATTAGATGGGCCAAAGCTGTGGTCCAGGGATTCTTTTCAACCCAGCTTTTCCCCACCCTCCAGTCCTGTTTCCTTCATCTCACAGGTGCCCTCATGCCCAAGGGCACTTTCTGATAAATACCCTGCAAGCTAAACTCCAGCTCAGAATCTGCTTCCCTGAAAGTGCATATATAAAATTAATATAGGGCCATGGGATAAAAACTGTTGAAGCTACCCGAGCTCTGCAAAGGTGTAGCTAGGGTTAGAAATGAATAGAACTTGTGCAGGTGATCTATCACAGAAACAAAGAACAGAGTACCATATGTTTTTATTCATAAGCAGACCTTGAACAATTATAATACTATAAGAAAGGGATTATAATACTATATTATAATACTATACAATTATAACAATTATAATACTATAAGAAAAGTAGTGGGAAATTGTCAGGGGAGGGGAGTGGAATTGCCGGTTGAGAAAACTGCTAAGGGAGGGAGGGGCATACCTCATCAACAAGGGTACCTGCATAATCAATGTTTGTATACCTAACCCTGAATTGTACCCCACATCTTTATAATTTAAAAAAAATCATAAAAAGAAATGAAGAGAGCTGTTGGTTTGCACAGACACTTCAATAAAGAACAATTGATTGTCTTCATGTCTTGACTCCTGTGGAGGGGGAGGTTGTTAAACATAATTTTCTTTAAACTATGAGCCATTATATTTCCTTGATGGCGTCTTGAAGCTTAATCAGCCAAAAGGCATGAGTAGCTTTGATTACTAGTGATTCTCCCTCCTGCATCCATTGTTCACCAGATTTATAACTTTCCCAGTTGTCCCATATATAACATAAAATTAAGACTGGTGTTTGAGATGTTTTCCAAATTCTTAATTTTGGCAGACAGGACCAGTGACCTGTGAACCCTACCCAGAAACTGATTTGATACAGGAGGACAATCTCAACATCTCTATGATTCAATTCCCTAACCAATCAGCAGTTCCTTCACTCCTGCCACAAAACTGCTTTCAAATACCCTAGCTTCTGAGTTCTCAGGGAGATGGATTTGAGAAATATTTCCTATCCTCCTCATTTAGCTGCTTTGTGATATTAAATTATTTCTTTAATGTAGCTTTTCAGCTACATCAGTCTTGGTTCTTTTGGGCAGCAAGCAAAAGAACCCGGTCCAGTTGTAACATTCTAGAGTATATTATATCATGAGTCATACCATTTTTCAAGAGTATGGAGGACATTGAATGAAAGGAAGCATTTATAATATGAAAGAGCACTTCTAGTAGGGTGGTTGGGATAGAAGATACTTTGCATTGGGTTGATGCAGGAATGGGATGTTAGAAACTTATTTCAAAAGAGAGTATTAGAAAAGGAACAGCAAGATAGTAGTTGGAAGCTAGAGAATGACACCAAAGAGAATACTTTTAGAATGGGAAAGACTCCATTATGTCTAAGGATAAAATTAAAGATCAGAGAAGTGGGAAAGGCTGAAACAGAGATATGAGACACGATAACAAATGGAAAAGATACAAGACAAAAGTGAAAGGCATAAGGTAAATCAATTCTCAAGTGAAAAAGTTCTATTTGTAAAAGAGGATCACTCATCAAGCAACTATAGAGAAGTTCAAGGAGGGTGGGACTGGTTGCATAAAATATAAGTAGATGATGCCTTATATCCTCATTTTCAATAAAGAATGTCATTTCATGAAAACAAAAGATGTGGGTTTGGATTGACAGTTGCCAAAAACTGTTATTTATTTGAAATTTGTAATTGTTTGGGAAGATAAAGGAGGATAACAAATCCATTCACTCAATACATATTTACTGAATATGAACTATGTACCAATCATTTTGCTGTGATATAAATGCAATGGTGAAAACTAGACTAAATCTTGATTTTATACCTATAAAGTTGACAGTTTAGTGGGAAAAACCATGTAAAAAATCTATTGTGTCATAAAGAATTTATAGATGCAGAAACATAAGGATTAGAAGTATCTCTGGGACACATTGATGATGCATCTAACTCAGGTTTTAGGACATCTAAGAAAGCATCACACTCTTCCTGAATCTCTCCATTCTGCCTACAGATCAAGTCCTCTCTGATGCAGCTTAACAAAATATCAAGATGGCATTTAGAACTAAGGAAGAAGTGTTTGAAAGCATGTATTGAAGTGGTTATATTTACATGAATGTAATTTTCAATTTTGTAAGGTATAGAAGCTGTGATGTCAGAGGATACATTTGGCTTGGAATTAATATACTTCCAGTTGGATTCTGGTATTCCATGTTGCAAAGCATTTGAGATGCTTTGAAGATAATGGAAAATAACAGGACAAGAAGGAACTGTGAAGTTTATAAAAATGCAAATAGATAAGAAAATATTGCTTCTTATGAGATCAAATAATATGTAATGAAAAAATAAATGAATTAAAGAATCAAAAGGATAAAAAAATTAAGTCAAAGGGAGAGGACCACTTGGATTTAAAAATACAATGTGAATAGTTATGGGAGATGGCATGATTTCAGATAAGGCAATGAGTGTGGGTGGCTAACTATAATGAAAATATATGTTATTAAAGGTAAGGAGGTCAATGGTAAGTTGTAAGTATATTTGGCATGAATGAACTAAAGTCACCCAGAGTGGGGAAAAACACCTGATGGCCTGTAGCCAGACTTCTCCTTAAAAATGCACATATGCCTCTTGGAAAGTAGAATAGTTTTATTTAAAATGGTCGGATTTAGGGTCTCATGGCATGAATCTCACAAAAGTGGTGAAGTACTGATTTGGAAGCAGATATGCAGAATTAGAAGAATGCCAGCACATCTGCCACAAGTACATGAAGCTTCCAATAATTTAGGTGATTCTTTTCATGCCTTTTCCTTGGAGAATGCAACACTGTGAATTCCTGAGGGTCTATTTACCTTTTATATTCCAAATGTTGAAATGGTATATTCCTTTCATTTTAAAGAACTGCTGAATCCCAGATATTTCTCTTTACTATCTAGAAGGTTTGTTCTTTCACTTATAATCCACAATGACTAAAATGCTTCAAACAGTGCAAATCAGGAAAATAAGATTTTTATAAGCTCAAATTTTCAGAAATCATTGCAGTAAGTAAAATATGATAGGATCTCTCTCTCTCTCAATACACACACACACACACCTAAAACAAAAGAGAAATGTATCTGTTTGTGCTATGGTCTGAATGATGGTTCCCCCATGGAATTCATGGCTTTAACTCTAATTTCCAATGAAATAGTACTAAGAGGTGAGGCCTTTGAGAGGTGATTAGGACATGAGAGCTTTTCCCTCATAAATGGGATCTGTGTCCTCATGAACGAGGCCTCCAAAAGCTCCATTGCCCCTTACACCACGTAAAGGACACACAAAAGGTACAATGTATAAAGCAGAGAGTGAGCTCTCACTAGATGTCAGAGGAGCTGGCATCTTGATCTTGAATTCCCAGCCTCCAGAACTCTGAGCAATAAATTTCTGTGGTTTCTAAACTACCCTGTCTAAGACATTTTGTTAAAGCAATGAGAATAGACTAAGACAACTTGGAAATGCAAGATACCATCACAATGACCTAATAAAAATCCCTATATTTTATAACATTTATTTGAAGAAAAATATACACCAAGCACTGTGTAAAAATGTGTGCCAAGTTTTATGCAAACCACTTTATAACAATTACATAATTAATCCTGACAAAAATCTGAAGGTAAGGCTGTTTTCTATACTTACAGATGAGGTTATAAGGCTTACATTTACTAACTTACCTAGACCATCTTATAATGCTAACTTTCAAAGCTGGGATTCAAATTCTGGTCAGTCTGACTCCTATCCCTCAACACTTAGCCAATAGTTATATTGTGAGAAAAATAGTTCAGAAACATCCACAGACATAATTAGTTAGGGCCAGAGCCCAGACTCTACTGACTCCCAGCTAAGACCTAACCTCCATTCCCCAACTTTTCCATATTACTTCTAGCTTAGTCAGTTAAAATATGTTTTCTTTTACCACCTTATTAGAATACATACACCAATAAAGATATGACCCACATGATACAACATTACAGCACTCTGTTTTAGGGGGGAAAATGTCAAAAGCAGTTTTAAAATATCTCAAGGGTTTATTTGTATTTTGGAAATATTTAAAGAAAATATATAATATAAAGCAAACATTCATATATCCCTCTTTGATCAATTTCACTTTTTCTTTATATCCCTCCTGTTAAATTTTTAACTACTATACTTTACCAAATATACATATTTTATTCCAAAAAAAACCTCAGACCTAACGCAGATGTATCTTCTCAGCCTCCCTCCCTGCTTTTTTGGTCCTAATTTCCTTTTATCATTATATTTATGTGGGGACATTAAAGGGCAAGGAACCTACCAGCCACCAACAGTCCACAGTCCCTTTTCAGAGAATAGCAATAGAAAAGAAATTGGGCAGGCATAGCCAGAATCCCCATTAGCAAACAGAAAGGGGGAGCTCCTGGTAACCAGATACATTAATAATTTTCATCCTTCAAAGGGAAGCTTTCTATACCATAAATTGTATTACACTTGTATATAGTAGTATTTTACATGTAACACCATCTTAAGTATTTTAAGCATATCTAGGATATAAACTTATAAATCAATATTTATAAGTTCTGTTCACTTGTGTCTTATGGTTTCAAAATGCTGTTCAAAAATGTATTTCTTCTGAGTATT